>NW_018165190.1:243541-284165 GCF_001263595.1 Phalaenopsis equestris | reverse complement strand
AATTTTAGCACTATATATATATATATATATATGGCCTCCTTATTCACAATTTTATGACTATATCAACTATTTGATAGAGTAGATTATATTTTTCATCTGAAAATGTAACAAGTATATTTTACTTATTTAAAGCATAATATACAATACCAACACAGCTTTATTAAATGAAATCTAAAATTCGCTCGACACCTGGACTCATGATAATAATGGCTACCGCACCCTTCACCTACAGTGCTTAGTTTTATTCCATATATTCATTTACTTTCTTATATTTATATACATATAGGACCGTTACAATAATAAATTCATAAAGCATAATTTGTGCCTTTGCATCTTCCCTTTTTATTTTGTTTTTTTATTTCTAGATCATAATAATCAACTTACAAAGCATCGTCAGCCAAAAAAGATGGAGGAAACTCATTGGTCGGCTTTTAATGCTAATGGTCAAAGATGTGCCAATTTTGCATTCAATTAGCATTTAATTTTTTATATGTGCTAGAATTCGTTGTGATAGAGTAATGAAGTATCATCTTAGTGTTGCATGAGAACCTAACACACACTCAGACAATAAGAGTGACAGATAGAAACACTAGAAGTCTTACATAAAAATCCCGAGAAGGAAAAAACCTTCAGACTCAGCCCGGTTGAAATGTTCAAGTATGAGTTTGTGATTACACGTACAAATTCATATCATACGGATGAGATAGGGTTACACGATTTCTCAAGTTATAACGGTCATGCACACAAAAGCTTGTTGCCCGACGATATGGAGCGCTCACAGCAGGGAGTTGTTGTTGGAGCTTCGGAACGCCAATTTGGAGGTTGGCATGATGTTCGGAATAAGGCACTGCTCTGTATGATGCTTCATGACTCTAGGGTGTCGTTTGCAGCTTCGAGTTGTATTTTGGCGCTCCGCAGCACAAATCTTGACTCCACATGAAGTTTCGCTACAATGAGCAGAGGGTGGTCGACGGTGATCGTTGATGGCTCGCAGGTGATGGTTGACAACGGTTGACGGGTGCAAAAGCGGGAGGTATTCCTCGGATCTTCAGTGCAGAAGAGATGCTAGAATTTAGCTCCTTCAATCTTTGATCTTCTCCCGCCTCAAGGTCTCGATCCCCTCTCAAGAAAGGGATAAAGCTCTATTTATAAAATTTGGGAGGTCACTTTAGAAATATGAAATGAATTCATACCACTCCACAGGATGACTTAGAGAGATTCCCTTGATTAGACAATATTCGGTGAATATTTGAGTATTTTAGTGATGTTAGAAGTGAGCGATCATGAGCTTGTTGGATTATTCATGCCTTGAAGCTCTATTTGAACATAAGCTTATTAGATTTGGAATTCGTTTGTTTATTCAATTTTGCACTTAAAGCTTCCAAAAGTGATTTATTGGCTTGATTTGACTTAAATTTGACCAATTTTAGTATCATTGGGTTAGTGCAGTCGAGCAGTCTGTAAGTTTGCTAAAATCAGAGTTTTATATGATTTTTAATTAAATTTTGATAATGTCTTGCTAAGAAACTATCTCATGAATCGTGTTAAACCTTGTGATTCATGTCTGATAATGAAAATTTAATGATAGTGTATCATTTTTTATGATATAGAGATCTTGCTTGTCTTGAAATTTTTTTATGTAACATATTTGTCATTTCCATGTTCTAATTTGTTCAAATCTTTTCTAAATGTTACATGACATATGTTTCTTCGAATTGGGGAAAGTGAAGTGATTTTATTTGCTCAACTCTAGAGTATTTAAATATGAAAACATTCACAAAAAAGATATAATTAATATTTCTTAATATATGAAACTTGAGAGATAAATATGGTCTCTACTTTAGATAATTGCCTTAAGGATCGAACCAGCCTTTTTAAACAGTAATTAAATGATTTTTTGAAAATTAAGTCAAATAGTTATTTCTTAATATTAGGCAAAAAGATGTATCATGTCTTAATTGTACAAGCTATTATGTTGTTGACAACTTAAAAAACTACAAACCATGCAGTCTACTTAGAAAAACATCCGACCAAAACTCCGAGCATCATGCAGATCTGTCATTGATTAACTCATCACAAATATCATGTTTCATTCCCACTTAAATTGTTAAAGAAACCAAGCATCTAACTTGGAACAAGAAAAAAACGATCAATTAAAGATTATCAAAATTGTCTTTTGATGACTTGGACATGTAAAATGTCAAAGGAGTTCAATTTAGCATAGTGATGAGAGCCACTTAGAAATCAGTGAGGGAGCCCAGGCTTATTAGATACAACCTAAATTGTTGATCTAGGCTTTTACTTTGATCACTAAATTATACATAGTCAAGTTAGACCATTTAGTCAGACCATATTAAGACAAAGTGTTTTCTAATCGAGTAATATTTGGGTATGGATAAGTATAAAGTCACTTAGTCCTCTATTAGAAAGTTGTTGTGTAGTTATGAAAATTTTAGCACAAGATTTTGTTTCAAACATACTTGGAAGTTCAACTATGTTATCCACTAAGATTATGATGAGTGACATGTTGACATAGCTGACTTAAAGTGGCAACCACCAAAATAAATGACATATTCAGGGAATATACTAAGAGCAATGGTTAGGCAATGACACAAGTTATTAGTTGATACATTGACATACCTAAAGCTACTTTTCAAAATGTGGTCATCTCTTAAAGTTCAATAAAGTGACCCTTGGGGATGCACCATGTGGCTAGGCCATTTGGAAATGAACTTTCCAAGTGGTGGCACATGTAAAAAGATAGCCCATGAAAAGGTTGTCTTCATTGGTCACTTATTCATCCTATAGATGGCTTGATGAGAGTATTAAGCTAAAGCAACCAATAATTAGTTGACATTTTTTAGCTTTGATTGTGCAGACTAAGGTTGATAGCAATCAGAATGCTTGCATCTTTCTTAGCATATATTGATAGAAAAACATTTTCCATGAAGGGAAAATACTATTTTTGGTGGAGCTACAAAACTATAAATCTATCAGAGATGTCCATGAATGACTCAACCTAACAATCGACAAAAAAAAAAAAAAAATATGTTCATGTTGAACTAATTATTTTGAGTAGAATTTGAATCTAAACTATAAATCTGACTATGAAACAAAAATTACAGAAAAAAAACAAAAAATCTCCTGGTAAAAGGAAGAAGATTGAATTCGTGTTACTCATTTGTTCATTTCAACTCAGTACAGCAGTTCGCATCATCCAAAAAAAGGGTGCATTTGCATACAAACCACACAATTCTTATATATTTACATATCTAACAGCTAGACGTTCATATTTGCATACATAACACTTTAATCTATAACATAATATTAAAAATGCTACTATCATTAACTTTTTAAAAGTGAAATACAAATTCTCATGCATAAGGTTTTAATGCCAAGGTGTTATAAATATAAAATATCAAACTAAAGTGTTGGATATGTAAATGCATGTGATTTGTGTGGTATGTAAATTTTTCTTAAAAAAAACTGCACTGTGCAAATGAATTTATGATAACTCCATCAAGCAGGCTCATAAAGGCCCAACATATGCCCATCAATGCAACGCACTGCTGCAACCTATGAAATTATAGCCATGGCATCAGAATATTGCAGAAATATCTAATTTATCTAAGCATTCTAATTCAAAACAATATACCTTCCCATGGATTTCATATTTGATTGGACCATCCAGCTCTGCTCCAAATGTCATTAGCTTCGTAACAGTGCTCTGTATATCAGACACTGTAAAAGATAGTATTGAAGAATAACCTTTCTGCATGGAAACATCACTGTGGTACCAGAGATATTTCAGAATAAATTAAAACTTAAATTACAGAGCAAAATGCGCAAGATGTGTGTAAATATGAGAAGTATTCGACTAACAGGAGAAGACATTTATTATGCAGTATTCAGGACTTTAACATAAGAGCCTCTCAAACCTGATACTTCAAGTTTTGGGGAGATGAAAATAGAAACGCGCCAGTAAATAACATATTAAACTTCAAATTTCTAGGGTTTATTTGGATTTTTTTTTAAACATGTTTGATTGGTGTGTTATTATATACTTTTTTTTTTCTAAAAACAAATTTTCGTATTTTCGATAACACTCAAAATAACTTTTAAGAGGTGTTTGAAATCAACTTTGCTTTTTGTTTTTTATTTTATTTTTTTTATATTTTGATTTAAATTAAAATATGTTATGAAGTTATTTTTAAAAATACTAAAAATATTTATTAAGTATTTTTTGAAAGCAAGTTGATTTGTCTTAAGAATAAAAATAACATATAAAAATTATGGCTACCAAATATATTTTCAAAAACAAAAAAAAAACAAAACTGATGTCAAATAAGCCATTAGATGTTTCGAGTGTTTTTAAAAATAATTATACCTTGATCAAATATATCAAATGACTTGTTTCAAATCAAAACTTAAACAAGACAAAATAAAAATAAAAAAAAGAAATAAGAAACAAAAGTGATCCCAAAAGGCCCCTTGCAGATTTGGTCTCACTATCTACGACCACGATAGGGAAGGGAAGAGGCTCCACTATGTCTTTTGGATACAATTACAATGCTTTTATACAAGGGAGGAATGAAAAAAATCATGCAACAATGAAATATCAGAACAACCTTCACAAAGAAGATGGGAAAAATAAGAAGTTTGAGAAAGGGAAAAAAGGAGATGAACAAAACATGAAAAACAGCCTTGCAATGCCGGAGGAAAATATTTGAGCAATGGAGAGACTCCCTTTCATAGCAATGAATTGACAAGAAATGCCTGCGGCTAGGAAAATGACAGTTGGTCATGTAGCTGTTAGAGGACATCTCAAAGAACTTGACATGTAGCATTCAATCTTAAGATAATCTTGACACATGCAAACCGCACGTCTGACAAGAATGATCAAGTAATGTTGCATCTTCGTAGCGTCGAAGCGTAACATCAGAAAACAGACAAGAATTCCTTTCTGTGACAAGAAGTAACGGAATGAATTTTGAACAGATACTGAATGGGTGACAAAAAGATAGTTGAATCTAGGGTGTAATTGAGCCGAGTCAGCTCGCGAGTTGGCTCTAGCTTGACTCATTAATGAGCTCACAAGTTGAGCTTATCGAGCCACGTGCTTGAGCTCAAATTCAAGTTCATTTATTAAATGAGCTTGAGTACGAGCTTTTGTCTAGGATTGGCTCGTAGGCTCGTGAGCCGGCATGACTAGCCAATTGATGATCACATCAATGCCTTCTCCGACGAACTGTCGTGACACTCCTTTAACTATCGATGTCTTCTCCGGTGATAATCTGATTTTTGGCTCGAGCTCGCAAGCCGGAGCCTGGTGTCATTATTGCGAGCAAAGCTTGAGCTCGAACTCGAGTCTACATTTTGCCAGATGAGCCGAGCTCAAGTTAAGCATGAATCAAGGTCTCGTTTACACCCCTAGTTGCTTCTTGAGTCATGAGTTGAGTAAATTATAGTAGAATATTCTCTGAGCAACAGAGTTAAAAGGAAGATAGCAAAACAGGCGTCTAAGGCATGGATGTTGGTCATTAGACTGAATAAATACAAAGTTTTATGTTATGTCTTTGGTTATTTTGATGTGTTCATGTGTTTGCAACTTGTTTGCAACTCTGACTAATTAGAAGCATCCAAGTTAGATAGTCTTTTCTCTGAATTTCAGAAAAATAACATACTTCATATTTCCTCTATTGTCTGGCTCACTCACACATTCAGAAGATGAAATTTTAAAAAGCATTTAAGCTGGATCATTTATTTAAAGTAAAATAAGACTTGTGAGATAATAATTTATCATTTTATAAGCAATAGAACTGACAATGAAGACCACAGATAATTTAAACAAGAGCAGGATGCCAAAGATAACTCACGTGATTTGACATAAACTCCCAAACAGTATGCACTATACATGAGCATAAGGAGACGATTATCACAATAAGAGTGCCATCATTAGCTTTATCCCAAGTATTTGGGGCTTGCTGAGTTGTATGAGGATTCTTTTAACATATTCTATGTAATAAACCCTTTTGGATGATTTTTATGAAAGTTATGTTAGCTTTACTATCTTTCCTTCATAACCATTCGCCACATATTTTATGCTATGAATCCAATGTGTATATTTTCTAACATTCATTACTAAATGTTCAATCCACATACATTTTACTTTTACTACAATATCTGAACAATATAATAAAGGAGCTAGTAAACAACTCTTAACTCATATCAATTCTTGAATTCACAAATGTGCACTAAAAGCATTTCATGTGGAATTGTCCGCCATTAAATTAGCTAGAAAATTTCAAGAAGAAGAACAATTTATCCTTGGTTTGGAAGGTTCAGCTCCGCACAAGCCTTCAGTCTTAGTGGTCAGTCTTAGTGGACAACAATCGCTGGTGATGAAAGGTGACAATGGAAGTGGTTGGCCGTGGTGCTGAGCAAAAACCATAGCAATTTGTGTGGTGTATTTAAAAATTGACGAAGATAGTAGAGTCTTGAATTTAACAAAATCAATTAAAGAGTGCATTTTAAATATATCAAAATTTTACATTACATTTATTTTTCATTCAACCAAACACCAAACTTTTAAAAGCTCCCATACTTCTTTTGCATTTCCCTAGTAGTTCAATAAACCAAATCACCGCTAAATCAACCGAACAGGTAATCTTAAAGTGAAGTGCTTCGTTTAAAATTTTCCTAAAGTCATGAATATAGCTAAATTGTCTATTTGCTCACCGGACAATTTCTGCTAGTTTTAAAGTTAGTTCAGTAGAATCACATAAACTAATTTCTTTTCTAGACTCAAAGTTCTAATTTTTTTATGTTTCTTGCTCTTCTCCACTTTTAATTTAAAATGACAAACTCTTGGAGTTGTAAGCAAAAACATTTTTCATTGAATGTTTAAAATTTTAACACGATCAAAATGAAAATATTAGCAAAAATTTTATGATTTTGTCAGGAAACAATGCACTTATATTGGATATTTTGGGTAAGCAAGAGATTATATGCTATCTAGATAACATACTACATAAACATTGAAGGCGTCACAAAATATTTTTATTAACAAAGCCTTGAGGCCATGAATTCAAGCCCTTACCCGCCGCCGATTAAAAAACCTACAATATTAAAGCCTTCAAAATTTTACAAGGTAACAAGAATAGAAATGTCTGAAGAAAACTTGAGCAACTACTACATATAGCAGGATGAATATGTAGTACAACTAGATTGCCGGATAAAAATGAGTACATCAGATAACATGCGAAATTAACTCTTTGGTTGATATTTTGATAGAAACTAAATTTAGAAAAAACATTAATGAAAAATGGCTAAGGGCTATATATTAGATGTGAATCCAAAAACAAAAAAGAGCACTAAATTTTTGTGGCTACATTTCTAGTTGAGATAGGTGGTACTTTGCCTCTAGATGGAGAGATTTAGATTGGGTTCCCCCTTGTGGTTACAGGCAACTAGTTATATCTAAAAGCATATCATTGCACTTCAATATTTAAAAAGTTATTTGGCAAAAAATTATAATTGTTTCAAAACTCAGGTTCAAAGGAAGCAAACATATAACCAAAATCTTTCACCATCTGTGAAGGTTGTTGTCCACCCCCTTCAGTTTATATATGCGCACAAAATTTAAAATAAATCTTAATGGATCTATGGAATTAGAGCCTTCAAACCCTCCCCATGCTGCGCTATGTTTGCAGAGGATGTCATTATTTCATCAACCTAAACATAGGAATGTCAAAAATTAACCTAATACAACAACACGTCTCAAACACAGCTAAAAAAAAACAAGGTTCCAATTGATCCGATTAACTTCCGTGTTGAGTTCGGGCTTGAATCCTGACTAGTATAATTTTTTAGTCAAGTTCAGCTTGACCAGCCAACCCAAAACAAGCATTAACATGACCTGAAGTTGAGCCAAATTATTGTTATGCCTTATATTAGATGTGTTATAAGGGCTAGATTTAGGTCAGCCAGTTTGAAGATTGGTAGGGTTCGGAATATTTTTTATGATTTGGTTAGTAAATAGTAAAGTTTGGGAAATACATATTTGGTTCAAGTCAACCTGAAACCCGGCCTGTTAACCTAAATTGACCCCCCTATTCAAAAATGTTTTATCATGGATTCGCTAGCTAAGTTGGCCCCTCTATTCAATCATATAGATGAGGACGACATTGTCACAAATTCTAAACAGCTTAAGACTCAAAAGTTAATTTACCACCTATTGAAGAACAAATAAATGTGAGGTTTCATATCCTATTTCTCAAATGAGATAAAAATAAATAAAAAATTACCATCATTCTCCAATATTCATAAGACTACGAGTAAAACGTCACAATTGAGAGCACGAGATGATATAATCACCTATCTGATTGATATTTTCTACTCAGTCAATATATTGCATGAAATTGTGTGCTACTATTTTGTAGTGCAGTACGGCAATCCTTAGGAATGGTCTCTAATAAACTCATTTCATAATTCGGTTATAATATCACTAAACAAAATTATCATAAGTATAGTTTAGTAAGCACAAAACAAGATAAACGAATCATAAAACTAACCTTAGTAGTTATGATTAGGACAAGATGAAATCTGCGAAATTGTTCATTATTTCTGAGTTATCAAATGAAGATAATTGATTTCTTTCAAAAAAGCCTTAAATAACTACTTATAAAGGCCGTATACTTATATGATTTAAAACTGTATTATCAATAAGTAGAATAGGTTTCCCTTTGGCCCTTCTCATCAGATTTAGACATTTAATATTCCAATTAAATTAAAAAATGTTCTCATATTATGCACAGCATAGTGCATGCACTTCAACAAATAAGTAATTTCAGCACAGCAGTTTCACCAAAAAAAAATGTTAATTGCAAGAGTGTAATTACAATTATAACAAGCATAAAGGGCAAACACATTCATTAAACCTTCTAGAATTTGTTTGATTTTTCATAAGATAGTAAACCTCAAATCTAGTTTTCATGGATGCAGCACAAATTTAAATACATCAACTGGTATAAAATGGGAAAGTAGAAACAAGCTATTTTATGGGAACTTGATGTCGTTTATAAAATTACCCGGTCATATTTTCTTTTCATAGCATATGGAAATATATAAATTTTGGCCAATCTCCCTCATCTTCACCATAAGACCATTGATAAATTTCAAACAATCATTGTTGTGTAACATTAGACTTTATTCATGCATAGTGAATGCAAATGTACTTTTGAGGTCGTCACTATTTGTTTAGTGTAGTGTCAGGAGTCCTTGTCCATTCACTCTATAGTAAATGAATAAATTAAGCCCTAACCAAACGACATCATGAGGCAAGATGAACGAAGTCGTAACAGCCCGAACTCTCATCATCGAGATATTGTCCAATTAAGCCCAATAGCCTCATGGTTTTATCTCATTGTCATAACTTCCAAAGAGGTCACACAAGCCAAGAGTGTTCCCATAGGAGCACCCTTAACTTTATAGTTTTTATGAAATTCTAAACATTAAACCAAAATGAACCTCAATATTTAAAAGCTCAGCTTCATTCTACTGAGAAGGTTTCACAATCTCCCAATTTAAGTAACTGACATCCTTGTCAGTTTCCTTAACCCTAAGTCATCCATCAAGCAAACACTCCAATATTCAAATTGGTTTAAGGCTCTCACACCATTTGTAACAACCTGAACTTTCATCCATTGAGAAATTATCCGCTTTAGCCTAATGGTCTCACTGTTTTGACCCATTGGTATAACTTCCCACAAAAGTCACTCATCTCAGGAGTGCTCCCGCACGAGCACGGTTAACTTTGGAGTTTCTAATAAAATTTCAATCGTTGCACCAAAAAGCGCCTCGATGTTTAAGAGCTTAGCTTCATGCAACTTAAGGGGGTTTACATAAATAATGTAGAGCCCAAGGTTATTGAACCATACTCGATATATTCACCATGAGATGCCAAATAACCGCATTGAGGCTTAAGAATTTCTATCCTAGCAACATTTACCCTTATTTCATTTGAGGTGTATACCGTGAGAGCATATATCTCGAGGCACCTAAAGCAAATATGTCTCAAATCAACAAATAATTCAGAACAACACACTTTTAAGTTATAAATATACAAGGAAGGTTCAATTTTTAGACATAATGAATTGAATTTTTTTTATTTTATTTTTTAACTCATTTTCTATTTTTATTTTAATTATTCTATTTTCACTTAGTTTAAGTTCTTTTATATTTTCTTTAAGCAATTTTTATTTCCTCTTTAGCCTGTTTTATTTTCATTTTCTAAATTTTGTTTTTCAAATTTCTTTTAAACTATTTTATTATCTTTTTTATTAATGTTTTTAATTTTATTTTCTTTTAGGGTTTAGACTTTAAATTTTCCATTTAACTATTTGTTGAAGGTTTATGGCATATTTATGATTTGTCTTTAATTTAATTAAGTGCTTTATTTTTAATTTTGAGGGTTATACATTGATTTGCTATGAGATTTGTGCCTTCACTTAAGAAGGAAAAACAACTACATTACTGATTTTTCATTTTTAAAACCAGCTAGAAATCGAAGCTAAGCGCATTTTATCAAGGTTCTCTTTCCATTTCCACAATCCTCCCTCATCATGCCACTATTATTTTCCTTCATTTATTTTGGTTTTGTTATGCACCTCTCAATCATTTTAATATCAAAATAAATTTTGATCTTGGATTTGAATTTCCTCCGGGCTGAAATTTCTTCAACCCTACCCTTTTTTATTTTTTGAGCCTTTTGGTTGTTGTTTCATCAATTGTCTTATCACAAAATTTCAAATTTTTAGGACATTTGGATGTGTTCATACTACGTCAAAAGTTCAATTGAAATTTCAATGAATTTTGCATTGTTTTACTAGGTTAACTTATTGCATAAATTTTCCTCTCATATTCTAGCACATGTCATCTAGTCTTTCAATATTTTAAATTCTCTTTTTTTTTTGGAAATAACCGGTTGATAGTTCATATTCTGTTTCTTCTTCATGAAATACTCAACCTCTTTTTGCTATTCTTCAAGAGGATACTTTAATAATTATCGTTATCTATTTCCTTTATGTGATCGCTGCCATGACGCTAAACCCACCCTTCATCATTCTCTACATTCCAATATTCAAAAACTCAACCTTCGTCCAACTCAAAATAGCACATAAATATTCCAAACATTTATTAAGAAAAATTTTCAATAGATTACGTGAACATTTGATAAAATAAAAGCAAGTTCTCACAATGATCTTCATCAACATATCCCTCCATGCATTTCCATTCCATCCACTTGTATTCCATTGACTACTTCAGACTCAACTTTTCAAACCTTAACAACTAGTCAAATAATTTTTTTTAAAAATCAATATTATCAAGAACCACTTTCAGACGATGATAATGATATTATCTCTATTTCTTAGCTTGTGATCATTGTTGAATCTATGCTCAAGTTTCTGTCTATCTCTCAAAAGTTCAAGAAGGTACCATAAAATTTATAAAAGGTCCATAGATCCAAGGTCAACATGCATAGATTAAAAACAACAGGGCACAAGTTGCTAATTTGGTTAATTCCACAAAGTTAAGTGTTGTCGAGATGAGAATGCTTAGGTGGATGAGTGGCTTTATACTTAGAGACAAATTTGAAATGAATATATTCGTGATTCGTGATAGGATTGGTGTAGCTCCAATGGTGGACAGATTAGAGAGAGTTGGCTTAGATGGTTTGGTCACAATAAACGTCGACCATCAGATGATCCGGTTAGGAGAACAGGTGTTTTAGATTCGACTTATGTTAAGAAGGCAGAGGAAGACCTTGAATAACTTGGACATATTGCATAAAAAATGACCTTAATTATTAAAAATGAAATGAAGATATGACAATCAATAGGACTCAATGGAGAAAAATTTATCCATGTAAGCCAACCCCACTTAGTGGGAAAAAGGCTTGTTGTTGTTGGAATCTAGTGGGCAACCCACATGATCGAGAGGGAGGAAAAACTGGATCTTCTCAGATTTCCAAAAGAGCCTCCACCAAAATTATTCAGGATAAGGGTCTTTTGTAGCCAAACGAACTAACATAGAACAAAGGCCAAAAAAAGAAATTGCTAGCTTAGGTTTTCGTATTTGTTAAGCTTATGTTGATTTATGTCTTGTAAAGCAATGACAAAGTCATAATCATAGTAAGGTTTGTTATGTCATTTCATGTTCTAAAAGTTAAGACATTCCCCTCTTATTCTATCACACAAATATTAGGTTTATGGTTCAATCGAAAAATGATAAATGATAATATTTTCTTGTTATGTTAGGGCTTCTTCAATGCTAAGTGCTTCTGTGGTGTGTTTACTCTCCTTGATTTCATTGTGCGTCCTAAATTCAAACTAAGTGGGGATCATCATCCTTGCTAAGTGCTGTGTGATCTCTCTCTTATAAGTACTTTATAACTTCATTCTTTCTTTTGTAGCATTCTGTTCTCCTCCATCTACACGATGCAAATATCAATCAAAAATATCAAAGCTAGACAAACCTAAAATCTTGAGCTGAGAATTGTCTCTATGTTTAAGGAAATGACGGATCTCATACTCAACCACAAAATGGTCAAAGGCATGAAGAGTTAGTGATGTCCTTCAGACATGTGGTGATCTAACTAGAGAGCTATTATTGGACATTAATAGAATCAGATGCAATGAAGGGACTTCAGATATTCTTTGCATTCTAATAAATTTCTAATAATATCGATCATTAGAAAGTGTTTGAAAAAAAAATTAGTTGGAAACATCATACGTTTTTCAACAGCCTTTATGTTGATGGTAACATATATTTTCCCATAGTTTTCTATTTAAAATTTTTCATCTTTTTTCCAACATTAACTACTAAATTGCATTCAACTTGAAATTGGTTAGGATTTACAAATATGTACACAGGGAATTGGGTACAATACTACACGCACTACACACTAAATTATAATACATACATACATAAAAACTTTTTTCATCTTTTTCCAACATTAACTACTAAATTGCATTCAACTTGAAATTGGTTAGGATTCACAAATATGTACACAGGGAATTGGGTACAATACTACACGAACACGCACTACACACTAAATTATAATACATACATACATAAAAACTTTTTTCATCTTTTTCCAACATTAACTACTAAATTGCATTCAACTTGAAATTGGTTAGGATTCACAAATATGTACACAGGGAATTGGGTACAATACTACACGAACACGCACTACACACTAAATTATAATACATACATACATACATACATACATACATACATACATATATTATTTAAAAGGGAGTCGGTATTTGGCAGAGGCCCAAATACCGATTTCCCATACGCTAGGCCAGATGATGAGAGCCCGTGTCATGTGCCTAAATATTCGAGAACCCAACGTCACTCGGTATCGAACTCGTGACCTGAGGGGATTTACAGTGAACCCCGCCAACCAACAGACCACGGCTTTTAATTGTGTTGAAGTAGGGTTCACTTAGCCTTTGATGGTCTTCGGATTTGATACAAAGGTTTTAGTGAGTGAGTACGAAAAACCCACTCATAGGGATTACAAACGTACTCCCTAAAAATAAAACAAAAAAGAAACAACTACTAATCATTGTGGGTGTAGTCGGTGGATCTGCCACTTCCCCTTCCCCTAGATCTAGGGAAGGAGTCCAGCAATATATTGGGATGTGGGCTTCCACCCGAAACAATGATACAGCCATCCTGAGAGTTACTGAGATCTGATATTCCTTTCTTCTTCTTCCTAGATTTGTCAACCTGTCAATCATCTACCAGAAGATGTCTCGTGTGAACAATAGGTGAATCTAAAAAGATAGAGGTAAACTGCTGATCTGACTCAGCCTGCAGCACACATTGATCCTGACACTCCCCCATAACATGAGTACCCTCTTCTCTCGCAGTAGGTGGATCCAAGCCACTTCGGCTAGCATCTGCTACAACACCACTCGTAGAACCTGTAATCTACCTGCCTCAACAACAGTAGGCGGAAGCTGCTGGTCTGGTTGGTGAGGAGTAGCCTTATGAGTTAAATTCTCATTCAACATTTCTGAAAGATTAACAATGTCTGCTATATTTTCCTCCACGTTTTGAATAGAAAATGAGGTTTGTGACCTGCCGATCTCAAATGTGGGTGAAGCCTGAAGCATTTGACTGGGGTGTGTCCAAACAGCTTACAGTGATTGTAGTAATATGGTTTTTATTCAGCAATAATTGGCTGTCAATACCCATTGTGGGTTGTACCAAGCAATATTTCGTCCACATCAGGGAGGGTGATATCCCTTTCAACAAGAATTCTTGCAACCGAAGGCCTGGTTAGATTGAAGGTGAGATTGACTGGTTAGATTGAAGGTGGGTGTATCCAATTTCATACGTCTCCCTAGTGCAACTCCAATAGAGTAAAGGACTTCGTGGTTGAAGTAGTGCAACTTTAAGCCAGGTAGTTTAAATCAGATTGTAACTATAGGTGGTTCATCACTAGGGTCAAATTCAGAAGACCACTTAAGCAGTTTCATACATTTTTCCTCTAATGTCATAAACTTTTTGGAAAATATTTTTGCATAGTCTTCCACTTTAGAAAATTGTATCATCACATGTCTTTCATCAAAGAGGCCAACTATCCAAAGTCCCAATAGTTTGAAATCTTCAAAAGTCTTTCGAACAATTTCCATTTTTGGATATCCCGATTGGAACTTCCCAATGAGGGTGAATTTGAACTTGTTAACCAGGTTGGAAACTTCAGTATCAGAGAAGAAAAAAAGTCAGTTTACCACTCTTCCTACCGGTCTTCTTGATAAGGTTGCAGTACTCCTGGCTTTCGAATGATTCGTGGTAAACCTGAGGGAACACCTGATCAGATTTCATAGAGCCAACCAAATCAACAAAAGAACCCTTCCCAAGGTTTAAAATTGAAGTAGTCGGAGGTTGAGAAGGAACAGTAGCCATAGAGCTCAGAGTCGAACTGTGGGTCTAACTCCTATGCTGCTCGATTCAGAGCGCAGGAATCGAATAGAGACCACGGCAGCATAGGAAGGCACCACAGTGTAAGGAAAGCTTGCGCGAGGTACTGCGAGAGAATTTCCAAGCGGGAACAACTGCGGCAAGAACGAAAGAATAGCCTGAGGAAGAAAACGATGAGTGAGCATGAAACCAGCGGGCGGAAGACGAAACAATCGAAATAGGACGAATAAGTGAATCGTTCGTAGTCGAGCACGACGAAGCCAAAGGAGTTACAGGGTTTCGCCATCAGGCGAAACCCTAGCAGAGACGACACCATATATAATATATGTTAATTGTATAATTAATAAATAAAAAGATCTTAACATTACAAGAAAGAAAAGTAAATTATATTTAAAAAATGAAAAATATAAAATACTATCATGTTAGTCATAAATCAAGATAGTAGATAAATATTTATTAAATATATTAATAAAAATAAAAACACTAAATATTCAAAATTTTACAAAAACTTAAAAAATATGATCATCAATAATTTAAAAAAAAATTGTTTGCAAAAAATAAACATAAGTTATTTGGTTCAGCATAAATCATCAAATTTTAATATTTTATTATAGATTTTATTATTAGTTATAAAATTTAAATTTAATTTTTAAGGGCATGTAAGTCAAACAAGCATGTCATAATTTTTTTTTTTTTTTAGTTGGATATGTGACCAGCATCTCGAACACATGTCAAATACATGTCCGTTTCTGACTCTGTCGGACACTACACACCAGTTTGTAGTGACAATTGGCAACCAAAAAAGGTCGTCATGTATTTGCAAAAAAGTTGTGATAAATTTATTTTGGACAAATATCATGTTATGAAAGGACTTGTAACCGATAACAATCTATTGCAAAGTCCCTTCATAAATTTGTTGCGGATGTTTTTCCTTTCTTTTTTTTTCATTAATTTTTCTTCACAAATCTTGTGATATTTATGCCAGATCAAAAATGTCAAAAAATTCATCAACAAAATATTATGCATGCATGCATATGTATGTACGTACATTTACATACACACATAGTTGGAAAACCTTAAATTACGGGCTTGAGCCATTCAACTACTCAAACTACCATAACCTGCCATGCATTAGCTTCATTGAGTCCATCCTACTATGTCTTAGCAACTCAGTCTTTTTGCTAGGTTGTCATCTTGCTCTCCCTAAGTTACAATCTTAGATCCTCGCCAAGACGCCATCTTTCACACATTGCAATTTAGTTTTACTTTCTTTGGCTATCACTCACACCAATAATGATCAACAATGGTTGCAAATCTTGTCAGTCTCCATTCCTTCAAATTAAAAAGCTTGGGAAGCATGCTAGAGCTTAATTATTCTAATTTAATATAAATCCATTATTTCTTCTCTAGAGCTCCTAGTTTCAAATTCAAAGTTATTGATACCACATAATCACCATTTTCTATTTTTTTTTTAAATATACAAGATGATGACTCAATATGATACATGAATTATATGATGCGATAATTTTCAAGCTTCAAGCGTGAAAGCCTGAACATGGATTAGGTATTTTATTAAGGAATGACACAATATATGCACGAATCACATGGTGATATAGGTATCATGATTGTTGCATGAATAATTTAAAATAAGTTGGATGATTTTTACATGAATTAGGTAGTTTTGCATTTGGTTGATGGTTATCTAAGTTGATGCATGAAAGTTAATTGGCACAGTAATATAAGACAATCTTCAAAAAAAAAAAAAATATATTTTTTTGGAGGAGTTCAAGGAAATTGAGAAAAGACAGAAAGAGAAAAAAAGGTAGAAATAAAGAGAAGATAATCACAATGAATTCATTTTCAGGAGTTCTTAATTTCTAAAGCAGATAATTTTTCAGTATTTGTATAATCATGGTCCTAATTTATTTTTATTAAGCTACTCCTCAGCCTTATTTTGTGAGACTTAGGGTCACTTTTAATAATTTATTAAGCATTGGTATACTCAGATTTTTGAAAGGTGAATAAGTCTCCTTTAACATGCTGAACAATGCCACCAGGATTAAGAAAAATTTTATTGTATAAAGTGGGCTTTAGGGTTTGTTTGGGACAGCTGTTGATTATTTATAATCAGATAATCTGTAGATTATTAGAATAATCTGACTTGTTGTTTGGGGCAGCTTATTCAGAACAGCTTACTGACAGTTGTTGCAGGATAAATGACCATTCTGCCCCTGTTTGGTTAAGCTGGTGGCAACATAACTGTTTGAGTACTGAAATAAACAGAACTCCAAAAACAATGTTGCAATTTACAAATCAAAACAAAAAAATACAAGTACACATAAAATTATGTGGTTCAGTCAATGACCTACATCCACAGAACGAAATTCATAATTTTTTTATTAAGCAAATCTGTAAGATCACATAACTGTATACATACTGCATAGCAATATAATACTTCCCTCATTTCATGGCAACATTAGACTGCAGCTAATTCCACAAAAAAACATCCTCTCAACTAACCAGGCTCAATACATAAACCAAAAATAAAGATAATTTTTCGAAAAACATCATCTCAACTAAACATGTCATTCTTTCAAAAGATGAAATTGCAAATCAAAAATGAAAAAACATGTCATTCTTTCAAATGAATAAACATTGCAGGTACCCAATCCATCATTCATGCAGGGGACAATGCTTGGTTCTCTAATCAAAAAATTGAAACTGAAACAGAACTTCATCTAATCGAAAAATTGAAAATGATTGATGAAAATAGTGGATGTGATAGGCCCCGATGCTTGGTTCTCTTCCTGCTATGATAGAGATAAATTGTGCTCTCAATACTCTCCCTCTTCTTCAAAATCAGGCATTTGAAAAAGTATAAGTCCCAACAATCCTAGCAAGCCGAGGAAAGCAAAAAACATATTCCCCAAGAATTTAAAAAACAACAATTTGAAATTTTCTACAATAATTCAGAGCTATGTTGAACTCTAGGTTAGGAGAAAATTCCATTGTAAATGCCATAACTAAGCACACATTAATATTCACCCTGTTATAACAGAGATAAATTTTGCATTGAATACTCTTCCAAATATTTTGAAACATCCATTTGTAAATTAAAACCCAAAAAACCCAGCAAGCCGAATTCAGTGCTCTGCAAAATTGAAACCTTCCAGAATTCCGCAAGAAGTACAAAACCCAACAAACTCAGCATTCTGCCAGTCACCCGAGAAACAACTATTTGAACATTTGAATTAGAAATAACAATTCTGATTCCCAACAATATTGAACAGCTCTTCCTTCAAAGAAACAGTTTGAGAAGTTTGAAAAGAAATTTAGCATCACTTTAAAGGATGAGATGTTTGAAAAGAAATAGTTTAAGAAGTTTAGCATTCTGCCAATCACTCAAATGTGTTTTCAGATGAAGGTCCTCCATCAAAGAAACACCTTTGCATGAATAATTCACCTAAATGATTTTCGTTTTCTACAAAGGTGTATCTAACTGATCTGTGTTGCAGAACACCATTGTTCTTTCAGGACACCATTGCAGGACACAGATCGCCAGCAAAAAAAAAAATTGAATGTGCACAACAACACAGATCACTTCAATGTATAATGCATTTTAAATAATCCAATGCATTTTAAAATAATCCAATGCATTCCAAAATAACCCAGCAAAGTCCTCGTCAAGAGAACCCTATTTTACAGCATCAACCGAATATTGAAAAAAAGTGAGAAAGACGAACATTCGTCACGGATCAAGCCATAAAACGAACCATAAAGCATAGCAGCACATAGATCTCACCAGAGGAACAATCGAACCGATGTTCGCGAGGGACGAGATCGATGAGGGAGAGGACAAGGGAGAGCGCGTGAGAGATCACCCAAGGGCACAGGAGGAATTATTTCCCTAAACGCCAATAGCAAACACCGAACGCACTAAAGCCCCTGTGTCGTTTCCCTATTACGAAATAAAATGAGATAATTCGATGCGGCACGATAACGCGCGTCCAACGCCTTTTCCAAACGGTACGGCAACGTTTTCAAAACGCCGCCGCACCCAAATAAGCTGCCCCAAACGGGCCCTTAATCTTCAAACTAGTTTCTAAGAGCATATAACCAGCCTTCACAATGAAGAAACTCTATTTTACTATTTTATCAGGCGCTAAACCTAATAAAAACCTGTTGCATACCACACATTCCCCTGTACCTTTTCAGTTATGCTTGTCTCACCTCAGGGAATATTCTAACCAACAAGATTCTCTTTCTAGACTGCACTCTCCTATCTATATAAATGATATATGATGTATACAGTTGTTGCTAACAAATTAATGATGAATCCATAGCCAATAGTTG
Source organism: Phalaenopsis equestris (assembly GCF_001263595.1). Classification (NCBI taxonomy): domain Eukaryota; kingdom Viridiplantae; phylum Streptophyta; class Magnoliopsida; order Asparagales; family Orchidaceae; genus Phalaenopsis; species Phalaenopsis equestris. The sequence goes on along the minus strand of NW_018165190.1, from coordinate 264,812 downwards.
TTTCTCTGCTTGCTTCACTATCTTCATGGTATTAGAGGAAGGCTCGATACCTGGGAGAGGGATCTTCAAGTAAGGTTCTTATTTATTGCATTTTCTATATTTTTCTTCCACACTGCATTTCCCTCCTCACTACATCATATAGAAGATTCAGCAACTTCCGATTTGCTTTCTTCTACCCTCCCCAATATCAATGTTCCCCCTCCTCTACAATTTCTGATCTCACACAAAAAATAATTGGCTCAAAATCAATTAACAACCAACAACTATCTATTTGGAGAGCTCAAATTCTTAAAATCGTCACCTCAAATGGTTTTCTCGGTTTTTTGGATGGCCCTCTACCATGTCCTCGGCAATATGCTACTGAAAACAGTGATTCAATGGTTATCAATCCTCAGTGTTTTCAACTTGGATCTACATAGATCAAAATCTATCGGTTGTCCTATACACTACTATCTCCTCCACTGTCTTGCCGTATTTACAGCGTCTCTAAACTTTGGTCAAGATTTGGAAAACCATCAAAAGGAGACTCCAACCTACTGATAGATTGAGAGGAATCCAATTGAAAAACAAGCTACATCATATAACAATGGAACAACACAATTATTCAATCTCTCTCCGAAATCAATGCTCTTGTGGACAAAATCACAGTTGTCGGCTCTCATGTCGATCAGAAAGATGTGATTTTCTACATGCTTAATGGTTGACGGCCAGTCTACCAGTCATTCAAGTCTGCCATACCCACTCAACTGCAATTGATTAGCTTGGACGACTTATAATCGTTGTTATGTGGTGATGAGATTAATATTTCCAACAAAAACGCCAAGCACAATGTGGTGAATGAGTCGCAATTAGCTCCCGCTGCTTCCAAAGGATGCAACACCTCTTATTACAGAGGCAAATGATGCAACAACACATCAACTGCTCAAAAAGGAATGAGAGCTGAAAGGTCGACCCTAAAACCAATACTATTTATTAAATATACAACAAAATAGGCCACTCAGATGTGGTTGGTTGGCATAGGACAAACATGGACTGTGTACCAACCAATCTCACCCAAGCTCTCATGTCTCGACTAAAAGTATGAGCTCTGGATTTCGAGGATACCGCCCACCTGACATCAGACTTCAAGCACTTGCAGGAACTTAAACCTCTGTGGCAATGAACAAATTGTAATGGAAAATGGACAAATTGTTCAGGTGCAGCAAGTGGGTGACGGTCTCCTCCCAACACCTTGCCGTAAGCTCCACTTACCTCATAATCGGCACACTCCTTCCTTATCCCATAATCTTATATCTACTCATTAATTGATCAAGTATAACAAGGTCATTGTCTCCTTTAAATCCTTTGGTTTTTCAATTATTGATCCACAAACCCACCAAGTTTTCCTCCAAGGACCTAGCTCCAAAGAGTTCAACTCCATTCTAGCTCTCTCTGCTTTAATCCTAAAATCAGCCACCTCCAACGCTCAGCGTCTCAACATCTCTTTCAAACTACCGATATGTACTATGTGTTCTGTTACTAAATTTCATAGGCAAACATTTGGCCGTAGTATAAAGTATAGATATAAGAATTTTAAACTTCTTCATTCTTATGTATGGGTACTTTCCCAAATACCACTAACTATGGTTATAAATATTACATTTCCATTGTTAATGATGCATTTCACTATTGTTGGGTATACTCCATGATTACTAAATCTGAAGCACCACTTAAAATTAGAACACTTATATAAGTGTTTAAAACACATTTTAAAACCAAATTAAATATTTTGAGGGCAGATAGTGGTGGAGAATATACTAGCACCAACTTAAACAACATTTTAAGAAACATTGGCATTATTCATCAATAATCTTGCCCTCATACCCAAAAATAAAACGAAGTGATTGAAAAGAAGCATCGCCATCTAATTGAAACAACCTGAGCCCTACTCCATGAAGTCAAGTTGCTTTATACCCTATGGGCGGATGTACTCCTAACAGCCACATGCTTAATAAATAAAATCCCTACTAAGACCACAAACAACTTTAACCATACCAACAATTATATTGGAGATCATCATCGTATACACATGTCAAAGTATTTAGGTATGTTTGTTATTCTTGGTCTGGACCATACACCCCTCACAAGCTGGCTCCTCAATCCACACAATGCATCTTCATTGGATATTCATCATCACATAAAGGCTACAGATGCTAAAATCCGTCCACTAGGAAAATCGGTGTCTCCTGACAAGTGAATTTTGAAGAAAACACTTTCCTTGTAATGCCACTGTCACAGCACCACCTCCGCTCACCCAACCTCCTAATCCCCACACCTCTCCATTATTGCTTACACCCAATACATAGGTGCCCACTTTAACAACTTATAACTATGCAATTCCTCTTATGACCTTCAACACTTACCCATCAATCCAAGGCCTACAGCCCACTCTCTCACCCCCTCCACCTGAGCCTCCACACACCTTGCCAATTTCAAAAACTTACTGGATCCCACAAGCTATGTTTAAGCAGCTAAACTATCCATTGGAGAAATACCATGGTGGAGGAATTTTGAGCTCTTAAAAAACAAGGAATATGGACACTTGTTCCACCTCCACCTGATGCATCCATTCTTGGATCGAGATGGACATACACAACTAAATTTCATTCCGATGAAACTATAGTTCGACACAAGGAAAGATCAGTTGCCCAAGCTACAAACATGAGTTCAGTATCAATTACAGTGAGACATTCAATCTGGTGGGGAAAATTCCTACAATGAGAATTCTCCTGACTATGGCTCTCCAAAACAAATGACAAATAATTTAGTTTGATGTATCTAACGCCTTCTTGCATGGAAACCTCATCGATAATATTATGTGTCAACCTCTAGGATTCACGAATCCGCAGTTTCCAAAGAATGTGTCTTCTTCGAAAAGCTCTCTATAGTCTCAAGCAAGCACCAAGACATTCTTTTTTACACTATATATTTTTTTCTTGGATCATGATTTTAACATTAGCGAAACGGATCCTTCTCTGCTTCTATATCCCCACGAAGACACTACAATCTTTCCTCTTATATATGTAGATGACATGTTAATAACAGGTAATGAACCTGAAGAGATGTCTCACTTGGTTACCAAGCTAAACACCACAATCCAGCTCGACCAATATCATGTTTCTTGGGTAATCAAGCTCAGCAATCACCCAACTCTTGGTTTTTCTCTCAGACCCGGTACATCTCACAAATTCGAGAAAATGCTGGAATGTAGGATTGCACTAAAGTGAACACTCCACCACCTACCAAATCTACACCAATCACAACAAGCAGCAGAGAATTCCACAACAAAAGTCTCTACCAGCAGTTAACCAGGTCACTTCAACACCTAACTATTACATGGACTGGCATTTCCTTTATTTTCAATCAGGTATTACAGCTCATGCATGCTTCGACGGGTCATCATTTTTAACTCCTTGCTCGTCTCCACAAATATCTTAAAGGGATTAAAAATTTGGTTGGTTGTTACAATCCAGAGATCTCCAACTCAAGACACATACAGATGTCACATACAGATGCCCATTGGGAAGTCTGCCATGGGTATTTGCTTCTTCCTGGCGGAGCTCAAGAAGCAAAGCTCGATTGCTCAGTCCTCCACAGAGACGGAATACCGAGTTTTGGGAGCGACCATGACTGGCCTATGGCTGAGAACACTCCACACCGAATTTGGAGTATCACTCACCCTACACCACTCTATTGTGATAATATATATGCTATGTCCATCGCTAACAATTCAGAATTCCAATGCGACGACCAAACACATTTAAATAGATTATCATTTCATAAGACAAAACATTGACTCCCATCAAATTCAGCTCAACTACATCAGTTCGGCAGACAAACCTGCGGATATTCTCATGAAAGCTCTACAAAAGAACAGGTTTCCACAACTTAGAATCAAGTTAATGGCCCGCTCTAGCGACCATCCGCTAGCGGGGGAGTAATAACAACCCGCTGCATACCTCACATTCCTTGTGTACCTTTTCAGTTATGCTCGTCTCACCTCGGGGGATACTCTACCCGCCTAGATTATCTCTATCGAAAACACTCTCCTATCTATATATATGATATATGATGTATACAGTTCTGCAAATGAATTAATGATGAATCAATAGCCAATAGCTGTTTCTCTGCTTGCTTCACTGTCCTCACTGTCTTCAAAACCATCCATGCAAGGAATCAAGTAAAAAGAAAACCCTAACCAGCGTCAAATGCGGTAAGTCGACAAAGAGCTGAAAATTGAAAGCAACAGGTTCATTATCTTCCCAAAAAATAAATTCCAGAAGTTTTCCGGGAATGAAAAACGCTGCTTACCTATTGGCATGCATGAGAGCAAGTTTGAGAGAACCGGATTTGAGCTCCGCCCATCTGAGAGTGCAAACGTCGATGGTGAAACCCAAACCCTCGGAATAAAACTGAGCGGCTCTCGGAACATCCTTGTGCAGCTGAAGCACCCAACGGAAAGCGACCGCCATGACTGGAGCAAGAGAGCACGGTCGGCCAAAATAGCAGAATGGCATGCCTTTTAATTAAATTTAATTTGCATTTTCATTTACTTTAACTTTTTATTTTTAATTTATAGTAAAAATAATGTACTTTTTTTCCCTAAAAAGCGAATTAAATTTGCATTTTGAAGAAAACACAAGATTAATTTGCATTTTTAATCATCCTATTTTTAAAAACTTTATATTATTAATTAACTTTTTTTTTCCTTAAAATACAAAATTTTAAGTTTACATGTTGATAAACTTAATTTATTGGTTTGATATGAAAATATTTTTTATTAATTAATTTATATTAAAATAATTATGAAATTTTATATTATTAGGGTAATATTTTATATAGAATCATATAATTCATATAAATAGACAATTGGAGATTATATTGAATTAAATTTAAAATTAAGAATAAATTCATTTTGTAATTTCACTTTATAGCATTTTTAAATAAGGCAAAAAAGTTATGTGCTTTCAATTATTTTAATTATTATTCTTAAGAAAATGTAATTTACATTTTCAATAATTTAGTTTATTTTTTATGAAAAAGAAAATAAAATTATATTTTTAATTTTTTTTTATTTCAATTGTACTTATAATCTAATAATTGCTAAAAATGTACAAATTTTCATTTTATATGTGTTATATATTATTAAAATTATTTATTTTTTTAATTTTAGAATAATTTTTAAGGTTGCCTGAAGATTTATAAAATAATTTATTAGTAATCAGTAAAAATTTAATCAAAAAATTAGTACAAATTAGTAAAGTTAGCATTAACATTTAACTTAGTGAAATTAGTAGAAGTAATTGTTGAAATTATTTACTTAGTCAAATTGCATATTAGCATTATAAAATACTAGTTATGCATTAAAATATTAAATATTAACTTCAAATAATGAAGTAAAAAAAATTTTCTAAAATTTTAATTTAAATTATTAAAATTATAATTAAATTAAATAAATTTATTTTAGCTATTGTAAAATGTTTATGTCATTTCAAATTATGTATGTCTAGTAATAATAATTTTAATAAAAAAATTAGTAAAATATTTTAATTATAAACTTTATAAATTATTCATACCTTCTATAAAACTAAGTAATATGACAATAAAATTTCTAAGATAAAAAAAATATAATATACTTCAAAGTCCATCAGCAACAAAGAAGAATAATACAAACTGTAATTTTAAATAAAGAATTTTCTAAGTTATCGATGGTCTTGCTCCCAATGTACCTTACCTCAATATCACTGATGGTTCTTCGGCTACATATGCAGATGGCTCTGCGAAATCAGTAGAGCTTTTATATTTCGTGTCGATAGGAGTATGCACGCGATCAAGTGCGGAGAGATTAGAATTAATTGTTGTTCGCATTGACACAGTAAGTGTAAACCTACTACATAACTTTTGATATAGTGCAGAAATGGTCATTGTGAGCATAAAAATTAGTTTTCACTAGTTAACTTGTATTACATAGCTTATTGTGTTTGTGTGTGTATATATATATATATATATATATATTATGAGTTATGTTTGTCAAACTTTGTATATGGTGTTAATGGTGGTCATATATGGTGTAATTATTGATATTTTAATGTTTATGCTTTAAAAATCATGTGAAAAGTAAAAAAAGGGGAAAAATATAAGTGCATGGCGGAATGACTGTATTTTATATGCATTCAAATAAAGTTATAAGGGCTTATGCATCTAGATAATTCTCTATTTTTTTAATAATATGCTTAAACATATATGAATAAGTGGGCGTATAAGTGAAAATAAAGATATAAAAGGCAAATGAGAAATATAAACTAGAAAAAATAGTGCTATAAAAAATTATAAAATATTTTAAATAAAATAATGAATTATTACTTTCTATTATATTATCTATTTCAACACCATGCTAAAGCAATTACTTTTATTATTTCTATTGATATATGCCAATTATTGATACTATTTTTCATATTAACATTGTAGTTGATAGGCATATCACAAGATAAATCACGAAGTTTTTTTCAATTCAATTAAAGCATAACTTATAGTTTGAATGATATTATCCTATCAAATATCTATTATAATTTTTTTCATATGTATGTTAAATTATAGAAGATTTTAAGTAGCCTACTCGTATATGGTTGTTCAATCTTATATTATCGATGCGTGTTATTTTATTAAAGTGTAAGACTCTGATTGAGAAAAGAGTATCGGTTCATGTCAAGATATTGTTCTTAGGTATATTGTCACATTAGATCTATTCTCTTAACAAGCATAGATAGAATCTTAATGTCCAAAAATTTTTCTGTGTGGACTCCTGACGTAGCTCTACGTACGGCGCAGGATATTCCTGAGTTATTTTCAGGTTATTTTCAATAATCTCGAAAAAACCCAGAAATAACCCGTGGTCTTTATTTTTTGGTTATTTCGGGATTATTGAAAATAACCCAGAAATAATCTGAAAATAACTGAAGAATAATCTCTGTCGCACGTAAAACAACATCAATACGTCAGGTGTCTGGACAGAAAATGCGTGCCTTAATGTCACACTTGACACTTTGGAACCATTGAACACATTGAATTGAATGAAGGTGAAATAACCAGCTTCTTTATTTATAAGCAAAACAAATTCTATACAAGATCCACTTGAACAAAACAAGAATCATATACAAACACATGGCACTATCAAATGTGTAGTAAGCTCTAATATTCCAAATTTACAATAGGATCTACGATCATATATGACAAAATACAAGCAATAAAAATATCAATATGAAAAAAAAAAAATTAAAGCATTTTAACAACAATACATTTGCATAAATAGGTTTATCGAGGCATATTCAGAATACTGGGAAGTATTGCAAATGTATTATAAATTATGCATTCGCACTAGGTGTGCATACATTCTAAATTATATTCAAATCTTTGAAACAAAACCTGCATGTATGTGCTCTAATTAATTTGTCAATGTAATCTAAAAGAAAAAACTATTGAATAAACCAAGAACAAAATAAATTCAATTTTTTTCCCTCTTTGATAACTGTGCAATCATTTTTGACAAGAAGCAAACAATCATTTTAAATTCAAAAACTCACTTTCCATGCCAAAAATGATTTTGAAAATGGTTCACGACGTTATAATTCAATCATAAAAACATGCTTCAAACAAATCATTCTTGCGATGGTCATCATTATCAGACATTATAATCGAAAGGGATTTATCATAAAAATTTAAGCTTGCAAATTAAGATCACATAAGAAGAAAATAGCCATGCATTGATTAAGATGCATCAGCATCTTAAACTAGAGGGGAGCTTATTATCAAAACACTCACAAATATTCAATCAAAATTATCTTCTAGCTCACGTATTATAAAAGGATATGATATTTTTTAAAAATATTATAAAATTTTAAATATTCAAGAGAAATAATTCATTTCAAGCTTCAAGAACATATCCATCGTCCACATTAGCCTGCGATGAATACAAAATTTAATATGGTTTAAGCTCGTAAAGAGTCAATATTGAAACTCTTATCAATAAAAATGTGGCATATATCCTCTAACCGGATTATTATATCATAAAATGATACCACCAAGTTGTGCTTACTACCAAAATCTTCTGGCTAAATAGTTCATCATGAAATGACAATTATAGATTATAGTCATCACCAAAGCTAGAAAGTTATTCGAGAGCTCATCTCTCTTAGAATGGTGAAGCATGCTTGTAGGGAACAAAACGCTTTATTAACCAACTTAAAATTATCCCCTTAGGTAAACGTCTAACTCAAATTTACAAGTTTCCCTAAGATAACATAACACGCAACTATTAACAAGGATCCTTCAATCAAATTTAGCGGACTATCTTTATTGACTTGGTAGATCAATGTTCATGATAATTTGGGATGAAAAAATTATTAAATTTTAATTAGGCACATTACTTTTCCCTGACTATGAGCTCTAAACTAGCAATGATAGTTTTTTTTTCCCTTCTAAGAAATAAATCTTTGTTGTGAAATTAAATATTTAGTGCCTGTTTTATGACAGAGAGGGATAATTATAGGAGCAAAAGCCGATAGGAAATCTCAAACTAGATTATTAGTTCAAGCAAAATAAGGGCAAAATATCCAAGTAATGTCTTATTATTATTTAAGAAAAAAAATAAGGACAAGCAAGATTTTTATCAAATTCAAACTGGAGCAAAGGTAGAACATCATTCAATAAGTCACAAGCTTGCTCAAATAAAAAAAGTTTAAATGTCCCAGCAACTCAACATCCAAGGATAGAACGAATTGTGAACATCCAATCAATAAAATAACTGCATGAAATAGTGAAGATCACAGTATGTAAAATTAAAATAACCATATAACACTAATCTGTAAATTTAATTAAATCAAATGCAAAGGCAAAGTCACCTTGATTAAAAAGTAAGAATATAGCATCATTCACGCTACCTAGTTACAAGTGCAAATGACACATTTGCAGTCGTAAGTGGAGATGATTAGAAAAGAAAAAAAAAAGAGCTGTTGAATGAAAACTTAATGGGAAATTTACATACATACCACATAATTCTTATGGATTTACATGTAGCACCTAAAATTTGATATTTACAGTTACAACACATTGGTACTATAAACCTACGCATAAAAAGCTGCATTTGACTATTGAAAGTTAGTAGAAGTGGTATTTTTTTAAGCAATGTTAAAAAATTGAGTGAGATGAATGTAAATATTAAAGTTTAGGTGTTAAGATAAGTAAATACATAGAATTGTATGGTATGTATGTAAATGCTCCAAATTTAAACTTCACCAGCAAGATTATTTAAATATTTACATTGAAATCATTTTCGGGAAAAATTTGGGAGATAAAATCCTGAAAACGAGCAGAATAAGCTTTAGGATTCCCTCCAGATGCAGATTTGAAGACACTCCCCACACGCTTAGCCATTCCATAGAACTGTAGTATATCTGATATTTCAAGGAACAAAATGATGTTATATGTTCTCCCCTTCCTCGAAGTTCTAAGGTTTGACAAATTTCCAATTCCATTTTTCCTGAATGCCCGTGCCAACAATTTCACTCCAAACTTTGGTTGTGTTCTGTAACAAAATCAGTACATCAATTTTATTTATACCAAGAAACTCTTAACCATCAACGCATTTTTTTATGAAATGGTTAATTTCATCAAGAATTCTATTATCGTGTTCATTCAATTGCATTTTTATGATGAGTGAGAATATGGAAAGTTGCATTGAGGAAAAAACAGTGATGCCTGCTAAAGTTGCATTGGCACAATTTTAGCTTTTTTTTCTTCACATTCTGGAACACCACTTTATATATATGGGCATGCAGATCTCCATTTTAACCTCCTGATTGTTATATTATCATTACATGCAGAATGGAAAACTCGTCCCATGCTCTTCTTTTCATTTAAATTGAATAAAGATATTGAGTAGGAATCACTGTAGAGGTTTGTGATAGTGAGTCTGTTTTACGAGTGAGATTAAGTCATTCAAAATCTTAAATATGTTAACAGAATATTAGAAATAGTCAGGATTTGGAAACTCTAAGATATGCAGTGAAAAAAAGTTTTATGGATAATCTTTTTTTGGTAGATTATGACAGTTCTCTTTTTGAGATTAGCCATTTTGGTGAAAGTAAATGCACATTATATATGGCAGGTTACATATGTATTTTTGTGAAGTATAAAAAATATTATGTCCACCTGTCATGCTATCAAAATTTTCATAGTGATTTGGGCAGATCGTGAGAAAAATTGGCAAAAATAAAGATTCAGCAGTTCCTGAGATGAGCATAAGATCGCAAATGCAGCACTTGACACAAACAGCATGGAGAAAAAGGATTCAAAGCTGGACCAAAATATTGTGAAGACTTGATCGGAAAACCAACTTCGGACAAGTCATAAAACATCAGGAAGACTTACTTATCAGTACTGCTGCTGGATTGTGTACTATCGGTGGTCAATAAATCCTCATCTGGTTCACTTAGGAAACTTCCGTCTCGAGAAGAAATACTCTTTCGATCATCTGAGAATGAAGCAGGAATATAATTTTAGTAAAAAGGTTGTGCCAGATGGCTAGCAGGCTACTAGCCGATGAGCCGGTAATAGGTCCCCGTGCTTTCAAGGATATGATAATATTTTTTAAGAATATTGGATATGAATTATGCTCAACCAAAGAGTGGATGTGAAATTCATAAGAATATTACTTCCAACCAAACAAGTTGGATCAAATTTAGACTTGCTACATTTCAAAACACTACTTGTTTTGCTTCCAACTAAACAGCTTGAATTAATTTTAGCTCAAAAAAAAAAACTTATAATTTGTTAGACTATTTGATCTTCAACTAAGCACATAATCAAATTGTTATTTCATGGCTTTTACAAAGCAGATATACTTTGGACGGCATAAGACTTCTTTAATAAGAACTGACAACTACCTCTGGCTGATCTCTATCCAAAACCTTCAAGAACAAAAAGTATTTTAATTCTTCAGATGAAATAACCAAAGCATGCATATTTTCTGCATTTACCTGTGTTTAGTAGAAGATAGTTGTTGAAGAAAAGAGAGATTAAAAGGACAACAAGAACTTCAGAAGATGGCTCGTCAAAAACAAAATGTAAAACTACATAAATATTTGCTCAAATTCTACCTGTAGAACTTAGGGGCTGTTTGGCAGCTACTCGGATTTAAGTTATTAGGAAATCCAGTAAATCTGGATTTCATAAATGCTTAAATGGTTGAATCCTAAAAATTGTTTGAAAGTGAATTTAATTAAATCTAGTAAATCATGTAAAACTGATTCGTAACTTATGTCAAAATTTAAGGGGCTGTTTGCGATCTACTTTTGTTTTTTTGTTTTTTTTATTTTTGAAAATAAAAAATAGGAAACAAACATAAAAACAGCGTTTGCTTATCTTTTTTTGTTTTATTTCTGTTTTTTATTTTTTGGAAGAACACTTTTATTTCTAAAATACTAAAAACAGTAAAAAAAGCATATTTGTTTCTATTTTTAAAACACCAAAACAGCACCTCGCCCCGTCTCGCGATAGAGCCGACCTCACAACCCCCTTCCCTCTCAGCCTGAAACTCTCGCCTTCGTGTCGAAGGCTTGCCATAGAGAATTGTGTGGTATGTATGTAAATGCCCCAAATAGTAAAGCAAAGAAGCCATGGAAGGTGAACAGAGCAGCGGCATCGGGGACAGAGGCCATCTCCTTCACGCTGCTAACATGCATTTGAATCTCCCATTGCCACTTAAGCGGGGAAGTGCGATCCTTCAGCAAATGCCATGGCGCGAAAACCCCTCGGTTTGCCTTTATTAGAAGTTGGAGGGATCTTGTTAGCTCCTTTAGTGAAAGAGCAGTGAGAGGAGAAAGATATTCTAATTACAGAGAAGGAGAAAGCAAAGATCAATTAATATCAACATTGGAGGTCGAATTCAAGTGTTCATCTTGCCCGAGAAGGAAAGCAACTCCATAAGATTTGTTCATTAGAGTAGGCATTTTATTTTTGTGAATTTTAGCCTCCTAAAACCGACATGGGCTACGAGGTGCTGCATTTGATTCTTAGGGTTTCCAAATCTATCTTCCAGCAATTTCCTACAAAATGTTTGCATATTTTTTTTATTTTTTTAAAGCATTTCTATACATCATGTACATAGATGAAGGCGGAGAGGCTCAAGAATTCATATGGCTGATTATCTTCGCTGAAGTGATGTTTTACTGCTAGCTAACTGATTCATCCTTTTTTTTGGGAAATAGTTTGAGTTCAACGAGAGGGATCATACAAGCATATTAGAATAGTTACATACAAATCACTCAATTTGTATGTTTTTACATATCTAACACCCATGCTTTAATTTTTACGTATATATCACTTATGCATGAAAATGTGCATTTCATTTTTCTACAGCTAAAATAGTGATATTTTTGATGTGATAGGAATCAAAACGAGTTGTTAAGCACTTATTGAGACAAGAAAATTTTGAATAGTTGCAGCGGAGCATTGTGTTATGTCCTTTATCTTTTTATTGAGGTGAGAACTCATTTATTAATTTGAAATTTCAAGAGGATATTAGCCCAATAAATGTAAGAGAGTTGCTCCCATTCCATTGTAATTCCATTGTATAGGCATTCCATTGTATAGGCCATTATAGTTATGGTTGATGTTGTTTGAGCATACAAGATCATTGGGACTCATTTCTAGTGTTGTTGATTAAGACTCATTTGTTGTGATTTTTTGGACTTGTTAGATGCTTAGGGGATTTGTTGGAGATAAGCTTGTAAGGTTCGAGCTTCGACACATCGGCAATGAGAGATTCAAATCTTGTTTTCTGTTTTATGTTCTAATTGCTCAAACGTGTTTGTTGTATTTATTTAAGTTTGACTTAAAACAAACGTCACTTCTTTCTTAATGAAAATTTTATAGTTGGCACAGAAAGAGGATCTACATCAACTCCTGCCTCACAAAGTGCTATTGAAGTTAATGTTTCTCAATCTTAGTTGCAGTAGATGACACTATTTTGAGACCGTGTTGCCAAAGACTTTGGAGCCACACACAACTGAGTTTACTAATTAGCTTGTATTTTTTTTTATATCTTATAATGTTATCAATTTAATGTTAGCTTTATTTTATTTGGGGTTAAAATATCATTTGCTTTATTATCAGACATAGAAAGTGTTATTTTAGTCTAAAATTAAAATGCAACACCCTCTGTTGTGCCGAGTTTGATATTTTTTCTGTAAAATTATGATAATTTCTATATATATGAGTATGTCATTATTTACATAGATATTTTTTGAAAAATTATAGGATTTAATTAAAAATATAGAAAATATCCAACCAAATATGTTTTATATTTTTTATTTTTAAAAATAAATAAATCATAACAATAAGAAACACATTTTCTAGAAATATAAAATAAAAAATAAAATAGACTAAACAAAACAAAAACAAAAAAACAGAAAGTGATACCAAACACTGCCTAAAAGTTTCATATTTGTTAGAATATAGAAACATAATTAAACTTTGATTATTTTATTACTACAATAGATACTAATTAGTAAGTTTAATTTTTTTTAATTTAATTTTTTTTCTAACTATGCTAATTAATAATTAATTTTATTGATAAATTAATTAATTATTAATAAAAAGTTTATTAAACTAACTTACTATTTATTAAGCAATAGTTTAACATTTATCAATTACTAATTAATTAGAATTTAACTAACAAAATTTTATTACTATTTTTTATTATTTAACAGTTAAATAATTACAATTAAATTTATCTAATTATAATTAAATTGATAAAATAATTATTAATTATTAATTATTAATCAATTAAATTGATAAAATTAACTTAAAACCCCTACTCCCCTCTGCCTGAAATCCTTGCCTAAATCACTCCATCCTCTCACAGTTTCCCTAAAGACCATTTCCCTCTTTGCCATAAGCCCTTGCCTATGTCCCTTCCCTATCCCAGTTTTTCTCAAATCCACCGCCTTCATGACCGAGTCCTCGCGATATAGTCGTGGTTAGAGTTAGCTAGAAAGGCAACAATGGTATCGCGACAAATAAAGACCCAAAATTCCCATCTTTCTCCTTGTTTCGCTCAGCTCATATCTGAATCCATTGAGGAAGATTTACTTCACATCTTACTTTCCATGTGAGCGCACTTTCCTGGATTTACTAAATCGAACAATCAATGGGATTTAGTAAATCCTAGATTTACAGCTGAAAAGATTTATCAAATCCGTGGCTTTATTTTGTCCAAACAAACCATCTGCCAAAATTTAGTTTAAATCTAGGTTAAATCCTGCTCTAAATCAGTAACCAGACAGCTCCTTAGAGATTTGATTAAAAAAGACTGTAGAAATGCCAAGTGTAATGCATGCGCTGAAAATTAATTTACTTAAAGTTTTTGACCAGGAAGAAAAGCAGCAAAAAAGAAAAGTACATAAACCTGTATAAACGGAGCTTTTAGCAGGATCTCCAAGTGTTGTAGAGGGGAGATGTAATCCAAGCAAAAGACTATAATCTGTAGCACCTATTTCTTCCAAGAAGTTGCAGTCAAGTTTGACTTGCCTGTAAAAGAAAAATGCAAGGAAAAACAATGTCCGAAAGACAACGTTATATGAATTGATGTGAAGCAGTCCACAGCCAGGCTGTTAAAATATAATCGAGAGGGTAAAAGCTATAACGAAGAAAAGCTCAATCTACCAGCGTATACATATTCCTGGATTGGATAATGTTCGGATTGGAACATCCAAAATTTTAGGGGCATTTACACACATACCACCCAATTCCTATGTACTCACATATCTAGCTCCTAAAATTCATTTTTTACATTTACACCACCCAAATCTTTCATATCACATCAAAAATACTTCTAATTTTAACTTTTAAAAAGTGAAATACACCTTTTAATGTGGGTAAGGTGGCATGTATATAAAAGTTAAAGTATAGATGCTAGGCATGTAAATACATAAGAAAAGAGTGTTATGTATGTTAATCTTCCTAAATTTTACTAAAACGTTAACACTACATCATATATAAAAATGACAAAATAGAATAGATATAACTAAAATTAAGAATAAACAAGATTCAAGAGCATAAAAAGGTTACATAGTTCATAGAAGCAATTAAAGGGGTCTTACGATATAAACATGTTTCTTATTGGTGTATCAAGATGAAAAAAAATGTCAAGATCATCCTCATTTGTGCTGCTCTCCTCAACTCCTGTTCTGCTTGAACCAGACCTGTTAAATCCTTTGAGATCAAAACGCTTATGGATGCACAGATCTGAGTGAAGCACGTTTCCCATAACAACAAAATAAACCTGTTTGAGAAAAAAACGTTATGCACTTCACCCAGAGAAATTTAAAAAAGAGCAATGCTTTTACATTTATGTGGTCCGTTAAACATAAGAGAAGCACAATATACATAAGAGGAGCACAATATACGAGAAGGTTGTGGGCCAACTTCTGTATTGGAGAAGTACGTAAAAAATATTGATTTCGGTTGGCGAGATGAGTGTTTCTCCAAGAAAAAATTAAATGCAAATTCTGCGTTAAGCTCTGAATGATTTTTTTTATTGATAAAATCATTAATTTCATATTGGATTGGTACAGCCTAATTAAATAATACAAACTAAACTAGTTCAGTATCACTTGTCACAGGTTCTACTGTGAAATACACTGCATTAGAAAGAGCTAGAACTTTTCTTGTTGGCCCAACTCTTATTCCTGTGATAAAAGCCTTTCTATAACTTTAAAAGGAAATAATGTAACAAATGATGATCGTACACTTGCAATTTGTTTGTGCTGTTTTTTGTCAAATAGTCCTTGTTGAGAACACATAATGCACAGTTATAATGGAAATACCATTTCAAGCATGTTGAAGAGATTGACACTTCTTATGCCTGGCCAAAACAAGTGAATTAATACAAGGGGTATTTACATACATACCACACAAGTTTTAAGTATTTACATATATGACACCTAAACTTTCATATTTACATACATAACACTCAATCATTTAACAGCATATAAACAATATCATTAAACTAACTTTTAAAAAGTGAAAATACACATTTTCATGCATATGTTTATAACACTAAGGTGTTATAAATGTAAATATCAAATTTAGGTGTTAGATACATAAATACATAAAAACTGTATGGTATGTATGTAAATTTTCCCTTAAGAAAATCTATATATAGAACTCCAAAAGAGCAAATAGCTCGATATGTTCCCATTTAACATAATTTTTTATATAATTCTACTCAAGGTGTGACATTCATTTCAAATTTGTCAGAATTCGATATCAATTATATTTGCCAACTCCATCAAAATTAACTGGACCGTTGGAATGATATCAATTAAAAAAGGTTTTGTAAGGATCATGTTTACATGCACGCATGTTTATATTATTAATCAACAGGCATACATGCATGTTTATATTATTAATCAACATGCATACATGCTTATTCATTAAATATACACATCTACAACTTTGAATAACTTGCATGCATGCATAAATGAGAAATGCATGGATGAAGTATGAACCCAACACCCGCATAAAAATCTACGGAATTATATTAACCATAAGTGCATTAGAATCTGTACGCATCATGATAGATCCAGACAAATTATTTTTTCTTTTTAATGAAAAGAAGGCATGCAAAGATTTGCATGAGCTGGAAATGGAGAGATTGGACCTAAGCACAAGGACGTAAAGGGAAGTTTACATCAAGACCCATAGGAGAATTAAGAAATAGAAAGGTTACATACTTTAGAAAAGGGTTGACCTGTCTTCTGCCGTCCAGATGGCTTCAGAGCATGAAGCCCATAAAATTTTGATAACAAAGTGTTCTTGTATTTTCTTACATGGTGATAATAATTTGGCAGCTTCTCTAAGAAAACCTGCATCAACAAGATAAAAAAAGAGCACTAAAATTTTAATATACTCATCACAAACATCATCAGACCCTTTCCAAAAATTTGATTTCAGCTTTAAGATTCCAATTTTGCCACTCTTTTTTTTTTTGGTGCAGCATTTGAACCTAGAACCAAGCTGTGAACAACAAGTGGCACTGCAATCAGTCTAATCAAACTTTGGGCGCTTTCTTTTAAGCAAGAAGTTGGGCTACTTATTGTATTCATAATCACAAAAATAAACAATTAAAAAAATATACAAATATAAAAAGGATATATATTATGCAGAAAGTTAAAAAGTATTATATGGGTTGAAAAAATTCTCTTGGAGGTTGGTTTGGAAGGTTTGCCAAGGAAATACTCAACATGAGAAACAAAAAAGATTAAATAAACCATATACTTTTGCGAAAAATATGGCTTCAAAGAAAGTCTCAATGCTACTAGTTTATGCTGATAATACTATCATGACAATTAGTGACTCAGTTTGAACTTTGAAGTCAAAAAATTAGGCAAGTTAAAATACATCTTGCATTAAAGTTGCAAATCTTAACATAGAATCTTCATATCACAGATAAAAATATTTGAAAAATCTGTTGAAAGAAATAGAAAAGTTGGGATGCAAACTTATCAAAAGCCATATAAAATTTATCATAAACCTGGATATGCTTTGAAATGGAATTCTATTTAAAAAAGTGAAATACCTAACATTTAAAGCTTACAAAAATGTATATTATACAATTGCTATGAATGATAGGAGACCAACCTTAAAATATTGCACTTTTTAAAAGGCAATAACGTACTCTCAAGAAATAAAATATACAATAGTGTGGCAAGAAATGGTGAATTCATATCCATGATACTGGGAAGCTACAAACTATTATGCTTTGCAAATAAGTCATCAATATCATGTAGTTGAAAATAACTTTACAAAAAAGTTAGATAGTGTTTGAATATATACTCCGTAACCCATGCGTCATGTATAGTATAAAACCAATTAGGTCATTCAGCAACACATGAGTCATGTATAGGAGACCAAACTGCTTTAATTACATAAAGATTAGGATGCTACATAAGTACCTTCTGCAAATTAATTCTTCTAAAAAATAAATATTCAAGCTTCTCATTACCCAATAAGCTTGAGGGGGTACCTTCAGTTCAGATTTGCTTATGGTCCTGATAAAAAATTTATCATCATTAGGCAAATAAATTCTAGAAGAATTTTTCCTGTATAAACCAAGCTGGCGTATTGTCTCTTGAGCACATATTGAGGTCATATAATCATTGCCATCAATTTTCCCATATTTTTGAAGAATGCTGCAAATTCAACAAGTAACGAAGCAAATCACTTGGCTGAAGGACATTCAAAATGCAACGTAGTTACATATATCAAAAATAGAGAAAATGGAAGTAGAATTTTCATTGTAAATCAAATTATTGAGTATGGGTCCATATTATTTGCTTAAATCAATGAAGTTTGGAAAAACAAAAGCAATATCTTCCTTTTATGTTTCCTCATCGTTTACATCTCTCGGCTGAAGTAGATAAAATAACATTATTAAACTTCATGCATTGCAATTAATTCCTATCTTTCTATTATTGTAACATGGTTTGATGCATGGAACTAGACATAAGAACTAGAGATGGGGATTAATTGCAAATTCATGCTAAAACGTTTTGAATAATTTAATGAGATTGCCAAGGTTCTAGGGACCAAAACATATAGATTGACCATGATTTTCATGATTTTATATTCTCCGATAAATAGGATTTAAAATCTAGAGTTAGAACAATTAAGAATAATGCTATAAATGTTAAAACCAAGTGGAAAAACGATGTACATTAAAGTTAGGTTATTTTCATCATCATTAGGCTTACCTAAATATGTGAGTACAGCTACAGGGGTCCTTTATTGTTCTTAAAGACTACATCCGATATTAGCTCTACTTTACACAATTTTTTTTCTCACAACTATAGTTAATCCTTTTATGTTTAATCTTATTTAAATACCTTAATGGTGCATGGAGCAGGAGTTTACCGTGGACGTGGTACTACAATTGCTACAGTGTCAAGGAAATCTATATCGCAGGTGGAGCCGAAATAATCCTGTTTTCCTTTCTTGTGCTTTATTTCTTACTATCCTTCATTTCTTTTCATTCATTTCCTATATATGCGTTGTATTAAGATTTGAAATTTAGTTTTTGGCTCAGAATTCTATTAGGGCAGCTGTCGGCGTTTGTTTCTCTGTTCAAGGGTTGTACGTTTGGGAGGGCACCGACTGTATCTCTCTCTCGATGTGGTGTTTATCTTCACTATCCCTTTTCACATCTTCCCTACGTAGCTCCCGATCGCCCTCCACAGCTACAGCCGCCCCCAAATAGCCGCACTTCGATGTTTTCCCAGTTTCCCCAATTCAGCCATCTGTCCTCACTGCCGCGAGTCGTCCTCTTGTTGTACCATAGTTCCTCGCATCCCCCCGTCACTTCCGCCGACATTTCAACTCGCTACGGCCGCACGAAAACAACATTTTCTTGTTGTTTTATGTTGTTCTAGGCACCCAACCATCCATTCCACTCCTTCTGGCTTGCTACCCTGGCCACAACTCCTCCCCTTCGCGGACTTCGTCCACATCCTTTCTTGTCACCGCGCCTTCCAGCCTTCACCCACACTTTGCAACATCATCGGAGGGCCAAAACTCTCGCGATCAATGCCACCACCCCGAGATCCACCCTAATTAGAATATTTGTGTCCTATCTATGTCCTATTTTAGGTTTATAGGTGTCTTATGTTGTATTTTCCCATTCAAGTGTGGTGCTTTAACCGAACATTTGCTTTCATTAATAATATTTGTCTTTTCCATTGTGATTTGTGTTAACTCCAATATCCATTGGTATCAGAGCTAGTTCGACCATAGTCTTATCCTTGGGCTTCCAAGAATGTGCCCCAACCCAAGCCACTTCTACCAAAAATTTTCTTTTCTATTCCCAAACCATAGCCAAAACTTTTCCTAATGCCCCCTTGTTGATTTTTCAAATTAGCAACCTTATATCATATTTTTTATTTTTTTTATTTTTTATCCTCTTTCACCTCCCAACCCTAAACCCTAGCTATGCCACAAAGGTGATACAAGCCCGAGTCTAATACAACAAGAGATGCGCCAACTTCAAAGGAGGCTTAAGGACATTAAAGATGAAACCAAGGGGGAGATTACCCTCGACGTGATCTAAAGAGCCGAATGTGAGAACGGAAGAATCCGAATATAACGTGGGATACACAGTGTCAGTTCCTACCAGCTTATTATAGACAGAATGTTCATACCTTAGCTTCAGAAAGGGAGAGACCAGATCCTCGAGCAACCACCACATCTTCTAGGTAGAGTTCAAACTTTGGATGTTACAGTCAAAGTACACCCAGGACAACATCTAGGACAACACACCCAAGCTAACCCCATTAGAGAAAACGTTGATTCAGAGTAGAGAATAGGTAAAACAATTTGTTTCTCTAAATTTATCACAGTCACGAAGTGTTGCCAGTGTCACAAATTTGGGCATGTTGATTTAATGCACAACCAGGGGATCTATTTCACTGAGCAAAGCGTTCTTAAAAAACTAGGTAATGACACAGTAGACACTGAAGACGGTGATGACACAAAGAAGGAGGACCAACTTCCAGTTGGGGAGGAAAAGATGCACATAGTTCCAGTTGAGCCCATGGGAGAGGCTCCAACCAATTGCAGGGTGAGTGTCGAAGGCGGTCTTGAGTTCAAGGAGCTGACAATAGAGGCATGACAACCCCATATGAGAGAAACTCAGACTATTCAGATCTATAGACTCATTCCTGAGTTGACCCTACTAAGGAAGAACCAACATGTTAGAAAGAAGGCTTTTTTTGTGTCATCTCAGGAAGATTGCATGGAGTTATTCAGATGTTAAATTCAGTTTAGCATGGTACTTATCATCAGATGTTCAGACAGAAGGGATGAACCGTAACTTTGAAATTTGTCTTAGGAACTTGATGGAGAAGGAAAATTTTCAATGGGACCCAGACCTTATCAATAAAAAGTGGTATCTCTTGCGTCGGTGCTAATGAGATTGGTACAGTCGGCCACAGATTTCACCCTGAAGTTAATTTCTCCTTACATACTTGTTTATCAGATATACTCGGACGAGTATGAGAGTGGAAAAAACCAATTACAGATTTAATAGCTCGAGGTTTGGTTCTTGAGGATACTCAGTGTCAAAACAAGATGGATACATATTCTATCAAGATGTGTTTTGGAATGCCAACACCAGCAGGAA
>NW_018165190.1:237612-243525 GCF_001263595.1 Phalaenopsis equestris | reverse complement strand
CAACACCAGCAGGAATTGACTTACCGGGAGATTATAACAATTCTGCCACCTTCAATCTAATGACATATGATAAGGAGACAGAAGCTTCAACGGATAATGTCGAAGCTCCTCCCAAGCCTAAGAGAATGCCGCCAGAGCTTATTGTGGATGCGGTACTGTAGTTGCTATAGTACCCCGTAAATATATATCATATGAGGCATCAAAATAACCTCATTTTCCTAATTCTTTCTTTTTCTTATTATCTTTCATTCGTTTTTAGTCATTTCCTATATATGTGTTGTATTATGATTTGAAATTCAATTTTTGGCTTAGATTTATGTCAAAACAGCCCCTGACATTCTTTTCTCCTTTGAGGGGTTGTACATCAGGGTTTGAGTAGTGCTCCGGTATGTCTCTTACTAGGTTGTGTTTATCTTCTCTATCCCTTTCCGCATCCTTCATTGTTGCAGCAGCCCCAAAACATCCGCACCTTGATGTTTTCCTACAGTTTCCCAAATCCAACCACCCAACCTCGCTATCACGACCCCAAATAGCTATCCTCCTGCTGTCCCGCAGTTCCTCATATTCCCCGTTGCTTCTGCCGACATTCCCCCTAGCTTTCGCTACCCGTAAATAACCTTTTCTTGTTATTTTCTGTTCTTCTATCCAGCCATCCACACATTCCTCTACTTTCAGCTTGCAGCCCTTGCTGCAACTCCTCCCCTACACTGTCGTCGTCCACATTCTTGTTGTCTCTGCGCCTTCTAACCTTCACCTAATCTTAGCTACCTCGTTGGAGGGTCAAACCCTCACTGATCACCACCACCATCCCGAGATCCACAATAGTTAGAATATTTGCGTCGTGTTTTTTGTTATTTCAGATTTTTAGGTGTCGTGTTATATTTCCCTTTCAAGTGTGTTGGTTGTGACTGATCATTTGCTTTTAGTAATAAAATTTACTTTTTCTATTGTTGTTCGGGTTAACTTCGGTATCATGCATCATTTACATTCATAAGCCACCTAAGTATTTTTTCTAGCAAATTATCTCCAATTAGAAGTTCTCCCAGTATTGTCTCTCTAAAATATAATCATTTCTCAATTTGTTCTTCCTACTTTTACCTAAGTCCATCTATTTTAATATTCTCCAATTTACCATGCTAAACTTGGCTATTGGAATTCTTTATAGTATAGCTAACCTGATTGCAGTTTTTTGAAAAATTACATTTATGTATCTTATAATCCTCTTATTGCTTCAGAGGCATACCTCCATTTTGACCTATAACTTTAGCCCTAGAAGTTATGTCCACATTATATCCATAGTAATTTGAATAGTCTATCCAATATTAACTGACAAAAATCAACTGCTCTTTCACTAAAATGCCAAATTATGTACTCAACATTTGTTCTATTACTTACTCTTTGTTTCATTAATACTAAGTCACATGTCTTCCTAGAATTTCTTCCATTAACCTACTTATTACCTACTAAAAAAGCAATATGACTCATCAAAACCATCCACTTTCTGATATCTCACACCAAGGTGGAATATTGTTTAAGCATTTTATATCCAACATAAAAAGAAAAAAGACATGATATTAAACGTTGTAGTAGACATTATCTTTTCATATTGAATATAAACAGTTCACACTGAGGTGGGACAATCAATATTTTGTACAACACCCTACCAACATAAAAGGATATTAAATTAGGATGCAAAACTTGTTGTTCAGTCCAACATTATTTATAATACTAATCATTATATCATAAATAACTTGGATAACTAAAAGCATAACTATAACATATCTTTTCTCCATAATGCCAACAAAATCAAGTGCAGGTGCTACCAAATCATTCAATTTCAGCATCAATAGAAACCAACATGAAGAACCCTTAATGCCATTTATATATTTTCCATCAATTGCCTTAAAATACGAATTTTCTCTATGACAGATTTTCCCAGTATAAATTAAAAATTGATTCCCAGATTTTCCCATTAATTGCCAATGATCTATTAACACAAAAAAACTACATTGTTTGAATTAGTGGTCTTATTTACCTACAATTAACAAAATCATAGACATTTCATTTAAACAATCATATACTAAAATAATCACAAAAAAAAGGCTCTGCAAACTCACACGAAACAAGACACATTTCAATTAAGCGTGCAATACAAAAATAGAAAAACACCATTACATGAAAGCAATTATAATCATTATGATCTGCTGTTATTAAAATATTAATGACTAATCCAGAGGCTACTGATGAATAAATAAGCAAGAACATTATGTAAAAAAATAATCACTTTTCTCCTAAAAGAGAACCGAGAAAAACCTGAAAACATCCGGGCAATAATTTATCCACTCAACATCTATAAACAAGGTTTGTGAATCTGTGGAGGAATCTGAAGGAAATCTTATGGAAGAACTAGTAATAGTCTTGAAATCAAGAATTGAAATTTCATGCTCTGCAACTACCATATTTCTGCTCCTGAAACCTACAGAATCTTTAACATGTTAGACCTTACAACACAAAATAAGAAACTCTAAAAGATAAATAAAACAATGCTACAAACAAAAAATTAACTTCATTAGCAGGATTAAACTATAAAAGAGATCTCAAAATCTTCAAAAATAAAGAGTCAGTGAGATGTAGCAAGGCTACCCACAGCAAACCACAGGTTATAAACAAACAAACAACCCATTACCTTTATTGGTTCATTTAAAGAATAACTACTAACGGTTCAGCAGGTTAATCATTTGTTAAACTTATATGAGTTATGAAGTTACTGCTCCAGTATTTTAGCTTCCAATAATCAATTAGAATCCAAACACGCAGTACGAAATAAAGGGAGACTTCATATGGCATCTAACCAATTCCACTTTCAACAATTAGACATGCCATTAAAAAGAGTCTGAGACGTCGGCTAAAAAGAAGGCTACTTGAGGCGAAACACAAATGAGAGGCAACCTGAAGTCCGTTAATCAAGAAACTCAATGTCGCCGAGAGGATAAGCAGAAGGCGAGGGTTAGCCAAGGGAAGGTGAGAGCCGTCGACAAATTCGCCAGCAGAGGAGTTGGCAGCATGTGCAGTCGCCATTGACACCAATATAACAGACGGTGCTGCCAAAGGCATTCAATACCGGGAAGCTTGTCATCTGATTTGATAAGCGAGGTGACATGCTTTGTGAGCAAGATGATGGGAGAATCTGTTTTCGCTGACATGGAGCCGGCTTTACTGGTGATTCTTCCCGGAGAGGAGATCTTGATAGGCCATAAGGAAAGAGAAGCCACTTCACCTACCATAATCTTCAAGCGACAACAGGAAACACTGTGGCACCCCAATGTGGCAACCGAACAAGCTGAGGCCGAGGTGGCAGGAGGTATGTATCTTAAATTGATGTAAAGAAAAAGATTGGAATTAGGTGGTATGAATATAAGAGTCTGTTTGGAGCAGTTGTTGATTATTTATAATTTACTGATAAGCAGATTATTCTGATAATCTAATAATCTGCAGATTATCAGAATAAGTTGGTTTGTTGTTTGGATCAGCTTATTCAGAACAGCTTAATAACAACTGTTGTTGGATAAATGATCATTCTGCCTCTGTTTGGTTAAGCTGTTTGCAACAGAACTGTATGAGCACAGAAATAGAGAAAACAGAACCCACAAGTCATTACAGATCAGTTCAAAAAAATAACATAGAGTGCTCACGTTCTCGTGAGTATCAAAAGTAATAAAACAAAAATAAATACAATTACAACTACAATGAGAAATATTAGAATATTCAATTTAAAACTCTGACTACCAAAATAAACCTATAGTCAGATCCAGAAATTACGAAAATTAAAAACTATCGAAATAATGATGCCTTGACAAGTGCTTCTGCAGAATTATATAATAGGTAGCACGTACAAGTAAATGCTTTGGAATTGAGAACCAGTTAGATTGCTTATTTTTTCACTTTTTATGGTTCTATGGATAATGATTTGATGAACTATTTTTCTCAAGGAGCTTAGAACACCATCCATATCATCCACATCATCAAGATTGCGTTTTCTTTGTTTCTAAGTTTATTATTAAGTTATAATAAATGTTGATTCATTTATAATATAGCTTACAAGTTTACTTTTCAGCAATTCTAATGGCCTTCTTTACTATTCATTTTTGGCTTTCAATCATTAAGATTAAAGATCGTTTAAGAATACGGTATGTGAGAATCAATGATCTGTTGTGTTACACAACACTTATCGTTTAAGAATACGGTATAAATATGTTACACAACACTTATCAATTTACATGATTAACATCCAATCTTTATACTCTTACATATGAAGTTATTCAAATGGCACATCATTTATGCTTTTATAAATATTACACTTAAAACAACAGAATATAAAACTAAAGTAAATTACAAAGTCTGAATATCAATATTACACTTAAAACTAAAGTAAATTACGAAGTTTTTGAAAACTTTTTATGCTTATGTATGATATATAAATTTCAGAATTTTCTGAAAATCCCAGCAAACCTTGTCTACTTTTCATGTTAATGAGGTGTAACTATCATCAAACTAAATGACATTTACTCTAAAATTCTGTAGTTTTAGAAGATTCAATATGAGACAAACCTAAGATCAACACTAGTTGTATATATGGTTATCAAAATACACAACTGAAGAAATGTTTGACACAACAAATTATTTGGAGAAAAGCCAGCAATCAATTGGAGGACCATGAATCATGTAAGGATATATATGCCCATGCAAGATGCTGTGAAAAAGGTGAATTGGTTGTCTCAAAAAATGCTTACAGTGGACAGGGAAGGTGTTGAGAAGAGAAGGACTGAAGGAGAGCTTCGATCCTGAGCCTTTCGTCTGCCAAAGGTCTTGCGGTTCGAGTGTTGGACAGCTTCGAGTCTTTCGTCTGCCAAGGGCTGGAGGAATCGCGACCGGGATGGGTTGGGAGAAATCGCGAACGGATCAAAAACGAAAGATCGAGGGCTCTCCGCCTTGCACCGCGACCGGGACAGGTTGGAAGAATCGCGAGATGAAGATCGAGGGCTGGAGGAATCGTGACCGGGATTGGGAGGAGAAGGGATCAAGGATGAGCTCGAGGGCTGGAGGGTAATAAGCTCGAAGCCAAAAGCTGGCTACGAAGCGCGGCCGCAAATAATGAAGAATTTGGGTCGAGCGATTTTGTACCACCATCCATACGCGCGAAACAAACGAATGGTCGGCGATTTCAGAACGCCTACCGCGCTAATAAGCTGCCCCAAACGGGCACTAAATCTTGTGCACAACTTTTACGAAATAATTTACGAAAAATAATATTTAAGTCTGAAACCTAATGCGCACTTATCCACGATATGATATGATAGTTGTCGTCTAATTTTTTACCATTAAATTTATTTATGCAATTATTTTTCTTTCGAATTTTGTGTTGATGTGAAGCACCAGGACTCACAACTGCTTTGAAAACTAATATGAGTGATCAAACCAAAGATAAAAAATACGGTGTCTTACTCAGTTTAAGGTAATCTTCTTATACCAAACCTCATAACAAGATAATTCATTTCCAAAATAAAAAAACACAAAAACTCATATCTACTTTGAAAACAAATCGGGATAATCAAACCTATGGTTAAAAACATGGGGGCTCAGATTGTGAAAAAAAACCTAAAACTTAATTAAAACTATTGTTTAGTGAATCTATGTTGTACATAAAAAATGTGTCAGCATGAATCAAAAAGAGATCTGACAAGCGACAGGGAATGTGACCTGGCGGTCTGGCACCCATCCAGAACAGTTGGAGGGGCTATATCTATCCGGACGGCTCCTACGAGCCCAAAGAAAAATAGTCTCAAAATAGACAGAATTCGGCCACCATCCTAAAGTCTAATGACACAAAATTCATGCAAACGAACCCGCCGGCAT
>NW_018165190.1:234200-237445 GCF_001263595.1 Phalaenopsis equestris | reverse complement strand
CTCCTCAATTACGTCCGGCAAACGATGAAAATAGCCCAGATTTAAAGCAGACGATCGGGGATTCTTGAACTATCCTGCGACCATAGTTGCTCGGGAAATGATCTAGCCGGCCATTCCCTCAGGCTCCTGGTGTGTGTTCGTTGGGCCCAAAATTTGGTTAGGAGACATCCCAAGCTCCCACCCCCATTCGACCATACACCATCTCAGGCTCCCGGTCCTATAATTATGTATTGACCAAAATGCCCCAGTTGTACCTATTTTTCTAGGGCTACATAATGTAATTTTACATCACCCATTCCTAAAAATAGGGGCTCATTTCATGAATAAAGGTTACACGATTTAAATGTTCATTATCAAGCCCTCTACTCTCTTTCTCTTTTTTGCACTTTATTCCTTGAGTGTCTCTCTGACAATTTTGGATTCAACATCCTGAAAGGTGCGGTAAGCATGGAATCATGTCGTCAACAAGAAAAGAAACACAATAATCACAAAGAGAAGAGTCTTCATAGAGAAGTAGTCAATGTAGAACGAACTAGAGAAGACATTGAGGAGCGCATGTAATGAGGAATGCAAGAGTTAAGGACTCAGATAATCAATCAGGCATCGTGCCAGATTGCGGAAAACCTGAGGTTGTTGAGGCCATAGGAGATGATCGGGCCCACCAGGGGCAGAACCCTCTTCACGAGACGACACCGGTGCACAACTGCAGAAGGTTGAACAACGGCCCCGAGAGGGCCAAAGACTCATAGTACCAAAACAGCACTAAGTCTGCACAAGTACAGAGGCAGCGATTCGGTGACACTGAGGCATCGCATGAGCTAGAGAACCCCTTCTCCCTCCATATCTCAAGAGCTAAGCTCTTAAAGAAATTCAAGCTTCCAACACTGAAGGTGCACCGAGGTTGGTGGGATCTCAACGACCACATCCCCTCATTCGAATCCGTGACATGCCTGCTGAAAGTCTCAGACGCATTTAAGTGTCACCCGTTCTTCCCCACCTTGAGGTCGTCAGCCCTAAAGTGGTTCAACATTCTTCCTACAGGAAGTAGTATGAGCCGAAGACTTTTCTTGGCGCAGCTTGCAAGCGTGCAAACCTTATGACAGCTAAAAAAAGGAATTGAATGGAGTTTGCGCTCTTACATCCTACGATTCCAGAAAAAGATGTTGGATGTGAGGGACCTCTAAACCGACATGAAGTAGGGTTTGAGGTTTGAGAGGTTTGGGTATGACCACAGCATTCATGAACCCCAGGATTTTGTCAAATTGTTGGAAATTACCAACAAACACATCCTCATCGAGGAGAGCATCCCCCAACCAGAGATACCAGATCGCTGAGTCCAGAAAACGGCTCTGCCAAACAGTAGGTGGAAACCAAGGGAAGATCCCAGATCATCCGTCCAACTGAGCTACGCGGACAACCAACCCTCTCGAGACAACAAAACCCTCTCGAGACAACAAGGGGTTTGGTCGGCGTAGCAATCAGGGAGGTCAGACAAGGAAGCTGAACCAACGACCAGCTCAATATTATGAGAGACCGGCCCAACATTTTAAACAACCCTTCGAGAAGTTTGAGAGGCCCCAATTCACCCAATTTAGAGTGTGATGACAGAGATTGTGGACACCATCCAAGATAATTACTTCAAGTAGGCAATACTGATGAGAGTCGGAGCTATTCTTCAAGACACGAGGAAGTACTACAAGTGCCACCGGGACCACAACCACAATAAAGCACCTTTGAAACATGATCGAGTTTATCAAGGTCGGAAAGCTAAAGAAGTTTGTCACGTCAGGGGGCTCAAGTCAGAAGCACGTGAAGGCCCCAACAATAGAAGTCCCGAGCTTACCCATATGGACAAATGTTGTCCATATCGTTGTGATAGTCCCAAATATCTTCGGAGGCACAGAGTCCTCCCGTCGAGCCTCCCATAAGAAGTCTAGGATGGAAGAGCTATGTAATGTTGCGTCTATGCAGAGGAGGTGAAGCTATCCCTATTACATTCACTGATGATGATTTACCCCCTCTGAGAAAACCTCTATAATGGCATTATCGTTGTAACGGAGATAATAAGCAACTTTCGGGTTGGGAATATCCTTATTGACACTGGCAATTTAGTGAACATTTTGCTCAAGTCAGTGTTCGATAAGCTTAATCTTTGGGCCGACCAGCTGGTAGCGTCAACCAGCCCATTGTATGGCTTTTAGAGGGACAGGAAGGAGGCTCTGGGTGTTATGCCACTGGTGTTTACTGGGGGGAGGGTGAGAAGTAGTTCACGAAGACGGAAGACATCCTGATAGTAGACTTGCCTCCCACCTACAACACCATCTTTGGTCACCCACTATTGAATCGCTTCAAGGTCATAGTGTCCACCTACCACATCGGGGTCAAGTTAGCAAAAAACAGGGAAGTGATCATTGTCCAAGAAGACCTGAAGCAGTCTCGAGTATGGGCAGTAAGGAGCATAGAGTAGGAGCCGCTCGACCTGCAAAACCGGAGGGAAGGGGTCGCGATATTATTGAGACAACCTTGGAGATTCCTATCGTTGATAGAGAGTCTGATAAATCTTTATTAATAACTGAAAACTTTGATGCAGAGCACAAAGAACTGCTGCTCCAAACACTTCGAGATCATCATGATGTCTTCGCTTGGTCAATTTCGAGAATACCGATTAACGTCACATGTCATTGACTGAATGTGAGTACAACGTTCGACCAATAAAGTAGAAGATCAAGAACTTAGCAATTGCACTGGCAGAGCCCATTAGAGAGAAGGTACTGAAACTAGAGGTAGGCTACGTCCGGGAGGTGCAGTACCCTATCTAGGTCTCGACATCGTCATGGTCCAAAAGGCCAACCAAAAGTGGTTGTTGTGCGTAGATTTCACAAACCTCAATGCCACATGCCCGAAGGACTGCTAACCCCTGCCAAAGACCAACGCTCTGGTGGATTCAACCATCGGTCATTCTGTGATGAGTTTTATGGACGCCTTCTCAAGATATTACCAGATAAAGGTGCACCCAACCGACGCCGAGAAGACTGTCTTCATAACTGTTGAAGATTTTTTTTTATATATAATGTAATGTCATTTGGGTTTAAGAACACTGAGGCAACATACTAGCGCTTGATTAATTTAATTTTTACTAATAAAAAAGAAAAGTCAATTGAAGCCTACGTGGATGATGCCCATGTGAAGAGCCAGATGACTAAACAAAAGGGGTGTAAACGAGCCGAACACGAGCTGAGCATGGT
>NW_018165190.1:208972-233722 GCF_001263595.1 Phalaenopsis equestris | reverse complement strand
TTGATGAGTAGTATTTCGAGCCAAAACGAGCCGAACACGTACGAACACATCTTAGTTCGTGTTCAGCTCGTTAACTTATCGAACAAAATTAACGAGCTGAACATGAGCTTATTAACGAGCTGAAAACGAGCCGTTTTGACAGCCCTACTAAACAACATATAAAATATTTAAAAGAAACACTACAAACTCTAAGAAAATACAATGCGAAGCAAAATC
Source organism: Phalaenopsis equestris (assembly GCF_001263595.1). NCBI lineage: Eukaryota > Viridiplantae > Streptophyta > Magnoliopsida > Asparagales > Orchidaceae > Phalaenopsis > Phalaenopsis equestris. The sequence goes on along the minus strand of NW_018165190.1, from coordinate 233,506 downwards.
CTCTGAAATGTACGTTTGGAGCCTCAACCGGCAAGTTCTTAGGTCATCTCCTAATCCCCAAGAGCATAAAGCAAGCAAGAACAAAATCCAAGCTTTGATTAATATGACTCCTAAAAATACCGAGAGGTGCAGAAGCTAATTGAACGAATCGTGGCCCTCAGTTAGTTCAAAGTTGGGTGATAAGTAAGCAATATGCTTTAAAACACTCAGAAAAGTCGAAAGCTTCGAGTGGGCGGTTGAGTGTCAACAGGCCTTCCAGAACCTAAAGGACTCTCTACCTTCACCACCGCTCCTCCAAACCAAAGCCAAACAAAAAACTCTCGTTGTACTTAGAAGTATAATATGAAGCAATCAGCTTGGTATTGGTCAAAGAAGAGTCGGGAAAGCAATTTCCTGTCTACTACACTAACCACAATTTGTATGGAGTGGAGGTCAGGTGCCCAATTATAGAGAAATCAACAATTATTTTGATTGTGTCAGCTTGCAGGTTGCGACCCTATTTTTAAACACATCCCATCTGAGTGATTTTAGACCCGCTGAAGTCGGTGCTTACCTGAGCGGAACACTCCAGCCGAATACTCAAGTGGGCGGTAGATTTGAGCAAATTGGATATTATGTACGTCCCCCGGATGACTATCAAGGCACAAGCAGTCGCGAATTTCCTAGTATATTTCTCGGAGCAGGAAAGGCTGAGCGAAGAAGGCCCAACTGATCGACAGGAATGGCTCTTTAAGTGTAGATGGTGCTTCGAACCAAATTAGAGTGGGATTAAGACTTGTTTTAAGCAGCCCATTAGGAGAAAATTTGTATCACTCAATGGCTATGGAGTTTGAGGTAACAAACAATCAAGTGAAGTACGAAGCACTGATTGTCAGACCGCCTCTAGCTTATGAAATAAGCACCTGATTTCTAGTTTTAAAGTCAAACTCATAACTGGTAGTAAATCAAATAAATTGAGAATTCAAGGCTAGAGATAAAGTGATGGTCATGTACCTTAATAAGGCAAAGGCAGAATTCGGAAGTTCACCCCGTTCAGGACCAAGCACGTCGATAGAGAAGAAAACAAGGTGATTGATCTACTATTGAAATGTGTTCGCCTAGGAAACGGATCACCACAGAGACTCGGCTGGTCGTTCATTTAGGAACCAGAGGCGGTGGCGGTAGAGACTGAAGAGAACAAAAACTGGAAGAATCCTTACATCAGATAACTTGAGATGGGAGAAATTGCATAAGTGATCAAAAATCCCAAGAGATTCAAATTCAAAGTTGTTCAATACTTGTTGATAGAAAGGACACTCTTCCAAAAATCGACAACGTCGTTGTACTTAAGATGCATAAAGGAGAGCAAGGTAGAATACATTCTTCGGGAAATTCATTATGGGGAGTGTGGGGGTCACTCAAGAGGAAAAACATTAGCACATTGAGCTCAACGACAAAAATATTTCTAGCTGACACTGCTAAAAGACGTGAATCATTCTCCAAAAGGTGTGAACAGTGCAAGAAGTATGCTCCACTGCAGCATCAGCCAACCCATAAGCTTCATCGACTAGCCAGTGGCCTTCCGTCGTTTAGGGACTGGACATCCTTGGGACATTTCTATCCTCTAAAGGGTAGCGTTGTTTCCTCCTGACAGTAATGGATTATTTTTCAAAGCGGATCTCAGCTAAGGCTCTCGCCTGGATATCTACGGAAGTCGTCCAGAACTTCATCTAGACACTACGAGCTATTATAGATTATTATCACAGATAACAGTATGCAGTAGGTTCAAGATTTTTGTTGGAGCCAAGGGATAAGTCTCAAATTTGCCTCTGTTTATCACCCTCGAACTAATGGACAGACCAAAGCAGCCAATAAGATTATTCTCAATCTATTGAGGAAGAAGGTTGACGGAGCAAAGGGGAGCTAGGAAGATATACTCCCATGTGTTTTACGGGTCATCTGAACAACCCTATCCACCATAATCAGTCAAACGAGATTCATGCTCTCACATGGAATGGAAGTCATGTTGTAGGTGGAATACAACAACCACAGCTAGAGGGTCCGCATGGCTACAACTTTCAGCAAGGAGGAATTACCTGAATGGCTAGAAGCAAATAATAAGAGAGCAATGCTCGTATTAGATGTCGGGAAGAAATCCGAGTGAAGTTAGCTCTATGGCAGGAGTAAGTTAAAAGAAGAGTCGTCTAACATTACAACCTACACGTCTGAGAGAAAACTTTTCGCTCATGGAGATCTGATACTGAAGAAAGTTGATCCCACGGCACGAGGACAAACTGTTACAAAGTTAAACCAAATGTGGAGTGATTCTTACATCGTCAACCGCTACATAGAACATAGAGCGTACAAACTAAAGCCTCATGCAAGAAATGAGGTCCCTCGAATCTGGAGCGAAGACGACCTCAAAAAATTCTTCACTTAAACCTATCGTCTCATTATTTGTACCAAAAATCTTAAATGAAAAAAAATTGTTCTTTTGTTTTTATTTACTATCAAAACTTTTTATGTTGCTCTCTCAAATGATATATATAGAATAAATGGACACTTTTAAAAGTATTAAATTCAGGCCAAAAAATTTTTTGGGGAACTGGGAATCTCGGAAGATGATTGAAATGTCTGTCTGACACTCGAGGAACTAAAAACATCCAAAAACAAAGACGACCAACCGCGACGCCTAAATCATCCAGCTGAGCTCAAATCAAAAGAAAGCCAGTCCAACCCCAAGATTGTCTGATTGAGCATAAAATTAAAGAATGACTAGCCACAATGCAATGATCGCCCTACTGCTGAAGTAAGTTAGTTGTGGTGCCAAGATCGTCCTATTGAGCATAAAACCGAAGAACGACTAGTTGTGGTGCCAAGATCGTTCGGCTGAGCCCAAATTTGAAGAAAGTCAGTCGTGGAGCCAAGATCACTCGGTTGTACCTAAATTCAAAAACAGCAAGCCAAGATGCAAAAATCTTCCAACTGAGCCTAAATTCGAAGACAACTAGCCGCGGCGCCAACTTCGTCTAGCTAAGCCAGAAAAAAGAAATTGACTAGCCGTGGGACCAAGTCACCCTGTTGAATCCAAAAACGAGAATGACAGAACGGGACATCAAGATCATCCGGTCGGATTCCAGCTAACTAGAAATTCCTCCATATCTGGATGTAATCCCCCATCTGGTGGCAACAAGCTTTGGGAGGGGTGGAGGGTAAATGATTTTGATGAGCCATATAGGCACTTGCTAACTACCAGCAAACCACACAATTCACAAAACCAATAAGATGAAGTCAAACAAACACAAGAAATAAAAAGTGAGCAAAAATTATTTTCATTTCTTTGAACAAAGAGATGTACACCATTTTCTTTTCATTTAAGTACATGATTTTCACACATGGTTGACCCGCTAGCCGAGCATGGCCCAGTAGCACAAATTTTCTGAAAAAAAAAAGAAAAACAAAAATTACAGACAAAAAGTGAAAAAGGAGCCTAAGTGTTTGCAAACCTGCCATCACCTCTGTCTCCAGCTTCGCCCAGATGATTTGCCTCACCACCTTCCTCATCTAAATCCGTGAAAAGAGTGGCAAGTTGGTCCATATCAGTCCACTTGGTCTCCACTAATCCTCTCTTCGCAAAGCATTCGACAGCCATAACCAACCCCACTTGTATTTACTCGGACAATGCCCCGACATGGTCTTCCTAGGTAACCATCCCAGTCATTCTCTCCTCAAGCTTTTTATCATTCTTTGTCAGGGCCACAACAGCTTGTTCATGCTCCTTCTCCCTCAGCCCCAACTCCTAGGTGGTTTCCATAAGCCTCTTCTCTAGGCTGGAGAGCTCCTCTTCAACATTTTATTTGGCCGCGATTGACTAAGATACAGGTTGGTTGGACGCTTTTCTCTTCCGCTCCTCGCAGACGAGGGCCTTAAACAGGAAGTGGTCGATTGACCATGTGAGAAAGCTACACCAGTATAAAATCTCAACCAGGTTCGCGTATTCTTTCCCCTACAACACAGAGTCAAGACTTTCAGACCGAACTGCCTCTGTCAAATGACAAGGATATTCCATGGCCTCAGACGTCTCCCCAAATGTAGGCCGGTATACCATTCCTTCTTAGTATCCATCATGATCTATCGACAGCCAGAACTTCCCAACACATTCTTCTCCCCCTCTGTCGAGCCGATCCACCTTAGAGGGGAGCCTCCTTCCCCCAATTAAGGAGGGGGTTGCAAAACACTCTCACCGACCAACTCTTCTATATGACGGAGAGAAGCTTGCTTATGGGCTTCGTCCGCAGGAGCCTGATCACCCAAATCCAACGCCGCATCCACTAGAGATTGTTGTTGCATCGCCACCCCTTCATGAGGATCTATGAAAGGGACGCACAACTCCTCCCATCCCATGGAATTGCCGGTCGGAGGTGCTTCTCTTCCGGAGCTCAAGTCCTGAGAGCTAGACAATTAGGACAAAGCCTCCTGACATCTCCCGAAGGATCCCACTCCTGTTCACATAAACAAGCTGTCAAAAAAGGTTTAAAGAAAAAGAAAAAGAAAAAAAAAGAAATGATAGAGATGTAAGAAGGATAAGAAAGCTATTTACTAATTTCGGGAGCGCGACCACAAAAAAAGATCCCCATCCCATGGGGAATCTTCATTTGGCTTCTTCTCAGTGGTCCTTGCTGCCACAACTTTATCTCTCTCTCTCTCTCCTTAGCATATGATTTCTCCCATAAAAGATATCAGCCACAAAGTTCTATTGGTTGTTGCCGCTTCCGTATACGGGAATACGGACAACTCCTAGCCCTCAATAATTTCAGTGTAAGCCCTCGCAAATTCAAGTAAGGCCTTCGACTTCGATATGTCACGAAAGATGGGTCGGATGGAGATTCCCCAACCTCTTTTGTTCGAAGCGATCAAGAACTTCTATCAGTCCTTGATCTTCGTCTCGACCCAACCAATCGGAGTCTTGAGTCGGATGAGAAAACCACATATTCATCCCTGTCCACCTTGAATTCGAAGAAGTGGAAGAAGATCTCAATGAACTAGGGAAGCTCCAGCTGTCGGAGAAACATACATGTCAAAATGATCGCCACAGAGTTCGACATCACTTGTGTCAGGATGATGACATAGTGATTGAAGATGGATTGAAGCTCGTGCCAGAGCAGCAGTCGCAATTCAAACTTAAACTGATCTACGTAGACGACCAGACTGTCTCCAAATGTGTCTAACACTCTCTCGTCTTTATCCTTCATCCTAAGAACTACTTGCATCTTTGGAGAACTTCTATCTCATTCGCGCTTATCAAAAACACTACACTGGAGTTTATACCAAACATATCAAAAGAGTACTTGTAAGCCATGGACGGTGAGCAAGGGGAACGAAGGTAAGAACATTAAAAGCAGAAAAGGATTACTCAGAGAAAAAGACAACAAAGTAGGGTTCTTCCAAGCCTGCAATCTCTACTTATAGTACACTGTGAAAGTCTAAACAGCAGAAGGACATAAGGGTCTTTTGCCACTTCGAACCGCGTGAATAAAGTCACATCATATACACATTACGATACACAAAGATTCAAAATTTCATTTAAACAAAATATTTATATTTACATCTGAATCATCCCAATTACAACTCATCAGCTGGAAAGAAAATACCCTATCAGCCGCTGCCTCAGTCGAGACATAACCAAGCTGAGACAACCGTCGATATACTAATTCTCCTCCTAACCTAAATCTATCTACTATTTCTATTTCAGCTTGAAGCTGGGAGGCTGAAACCGCCTCCCGGATCTCAAACGCTTCGACTCGAAGTGCCGCCATTTTATCTTGAAGAATAAACTCCCGAGCACACATCATGACAAGTTCTTCCTCCAGTTTCTCCAGTAGCGCGTCCCGAGGATGAGCGCAATCATCCTCCTGGGTCAGTAGAGTCTCAGCCTCACGAAGTCGAAGACCAGCTACCGAGTCAACTGTTGGGGAAGCCGCGACATCATCTAGAGGTCCTCCCGAATGTCACGACAACCTGTTATGAAAGAGGACAGAATAAATTCACTATTTAGTCAAAACGTCTGTTTGACCACCGTATACTGTATTGGAGGAGATCAAGTGAAATTCAATAAGAATTTTTTTTGACCTATCATATCTGCTGATAAGCTAAGTGCGGTGGCTATTACAAAATTTTATTTTTTTTGGAAAAGTCAGACCACATCAAAAAAACTGTCAGTGCACCAAGATATGTGCGGTGTGAAAACGTTGTTTTCAGCGTTTTGAAACGCATAAGATTCCAAAACACAATTTACCCAAGCAGACCAGGTGTGTTTTCAAAACGCCACCGTACCAAATAAGCTGCTCCAAACAGACCCTTAGTCAGAGCATAACAACCGCTCAACGAACGTAGCTTGTTATGTAAGAGAATGATTATAATTCATCAAATATTTTTAACATATCCTAAGTTGTTTAGTCGCATCGTTCACTTGATGATCATAACATGTATTGAAAGAAGTCGGATGAAATCCATGAAAGATTTTTTACCTTTTCAAATTTGTTTAGTCTGAGCATAATAATCGCTCGATGATCGTAGCCTGTTACGAAAAATGTCTAATCAAGTTCCCCTGGGATTGATTAAGCCTAGAAAGAGATGTCATAAATGTTCTGTGTTTCTCGAGGTTAAGGTGTAGGTTGATTTAAAATTTATACATTCTTAGAAATATGGTTGCAGTCATATTCAAGAATGGTGTTTGACAACTTTTTTTTATTATTGCATTGTTATTTCTTGCCCCCATGTGGGGATGTTGTTCATACAATCCTGGCCATTTTGTATAATACATACCATGTATCAAATATTAACGAGGTCAACTTCTTGATCAAGTTTGAGGAGGAACTCTAGTATGATGGAGAGGCCCTGAGATAGCGCTTTCTAGTTGGATATCTCAGGTCATTGATTGAATTTGTGATTGAGTTTAAGATGTTAACATGAGTGTCCACTCAAAGTTGTAATGAAAGTTGACCCCCCAACTTAGAATTGGTTCTCATAGACTTGATATTTGAATGAAATGCGAGAGACTACCTCACTACAATCATGCACAGGATGTTGACATGAACTACCACTCAAGATTATAGTGAAGATTGCCCCCCTCATTAGAGAATGCTTCAGAAATAATATTTCAATAGCTCTCCCTCACTTTGACGAATCCCAGTGAGGAAAGATGAGTCTTTGACAATCCTTTGATTTATTATGAATTGCTTCACAAACATATTATTAAGTTCATTAAATATATGAATGTTTCTCCTGAGAGTGAATAAAACCAAGTGTGTGATTAAGAGCATCATAAGAAATACTTAATAAAGGAGCGCATCAGAAGCACTTTGAACGTGCAAAAGGTTCTAAAGTGGTCAATATATTTATACGGGTTAGATGTACATTTATAAGATTTAACGCTTTGAAGCTTAAAACACTGTTAAAAGAGGGTGTTGATGGACGATCTCAACCAATGAACATGATACTTAGAACTATGTCAAATAAAAAAAATGACTTGTATCAATTTGAGAGAACTTTTCTTGCACTAGACGTCATAACTCATTATAGATTATGTGAGATTGAGCTAAGTTCTCCAAACGTGTTGGAGGTTTGTTGCTATGCTTGGCTACACGAAATGGATGTGTAGAGCTAGCAGTATTCAGGAGACTAACTTCCTAAGAAGGAAATTGTACTACCATCGATTACCGATCCTCTCATAAAAATTAGAAAATTTCATGTTGAGACAACTCTATTTTACATAAAGGATTTTCAAGAGATGCAAAGAAAGCTCCTTCACCAATTGGAGATACTTCTTATTGGGAAGCAAAGCAAAGGCTTGACATTTCGAACTTCAAAACCGTTCCCTAGAATGTCAAGTATTATAATGAGAAGCTCATATTTTGTGTTTATTAGCCATTATAAAATATAAACTTTTGTAAACAGGATTTTGTTTCCACAAACGGCACCAAGCTGTTACACGTCATAAAATTCACGATAGTTGAGCGATATTTTAACATCTTAGCATTACACAAAGATCCAAAACTCATACATATAGTAGAAAAGTAGCATGGAGAGTGACTAGGTTTTCTCTCCGTGAAAAAACATTGGAAAGGAAAAAAAAACAACGGGGCATAGTTTAATCAAAGTAATTCACTATGTGATTGTAAATACATAGGTCTATGTTGACCTTAGTTTTGTTGAGGTCTGACCTTTCTTTCTTAGGAGCTTAGTATCTAGTCATAGGACTTTTTTGTTGACTATCCTAGAGGACTAGTGAAAGAAACTTACCGAGTAGAAATTCTAAACACCTCTTTGCTCTTCTTGGAGTGCCACATATTTAGTTTTGACTTCTAGCACTTAGAAGGCTGAAACCAATATGGGGGAGCTCAAGAGAAGTCTCCATAGGATTCTCAAGCCTTAGGGTTAACCCTGGGTGGCTTGGGTTTGGTCTTAGTCAGACCTACACAGACACACAAATACTTAAACCCCTAACACGCATTCCCAAAACCCTAAAATCACCTCCACTTAGACCGTTTCCCCACTCTTTTGGAAACTCATGTGGGTGATCCCCAAGCCCTTAGCCTTTGGCTAAGGTGGCTAGGACCAGCACATGGAGGATTCAAAATGAGTTGCCCATTGGTCTCATGGCCTCAAAGTGGTGTCCTTATGATTAGCATTCCCAATGACCTTCAATTCCACCTAAACATCCAATTTTGTCCTCCTACCCCTAAATTCTATAAAATTATCAAAATATCCCTGGAACCCTAAATTTCCCGAAATTGTTCTAATTCACTCCAAACATCATTCAAATCAATCCTAACCACCTAGCAACTTCAATTACACCCAAATACACTAAAATTAGCCAAAACTATCAAAATGCCCCTACATCCTTAAAACCCCAAAATCACCCCCAATTACCACAAAATTCATTTCAAACCTCTCCAATTTCAAATCCAAATTAAAATTCATCATGTTTAAACCCAATTGAAATCAAATGCAAATCCAATTGAACCTAATTTCAAGCCCAAAATCGAAGCCCAAACCAAATACCCAAAATTGACCCAATTCCAAATTTAATCAAAATTAAATCATGTGACCAATTCAATTCCACCAAATTCACTTCCTAAACTCTTCATAACATTTTCCTAGACCAATTGGACCCCTCAATTGATTTTTTAAACCAAGCCCAAGTCAAGCCCAAATTCAATTATTAGCCCAAACCCTAATTTTAAGCCTAAAATCCAAATTAATCTAAGCCTTTTGCATTAACCAAACTTAACCATCTTTGTCATTCCTAAGCCCCCTAGGATGTTAATCAAATACCGTTAAACATGGAGATTCCCTCCTAAACCTTGGGCCATAGACCAATGGTCCCATTAAACATGGAGATTCCCTCCTAAAATGGCCAACACAATTACTTATGCCTTAGCCTAATTAAGCCTTGAAACTAATCACCATTAAAACTTTCCCTGAGCCCCTAAGACAGCTAACCACCTACCCTAGCCTCGCCTAGCGGCCTGGTGGCCGGAAAACCCAAACCCAATGAGAGCCACCATGGCTTAAACCCTAAATTCCACCCGTCCAATGTGGCTCATTCCAATTGGATTATTGCCCTCTTCTTCCCTCCACCTAGGCAACACTTTGCACCCACTGGCTTGGCCAGTTATGCCCTCCTTCCTCCTCTATTTAGAACACCCCTCTCACGGCCAAAGAAAGAGAGTTGAGAATTCCTTGGGGAAACCTTGTCAATTTACTCTCAGAGCTTCCTCCAGCCTTTCCAAGTTCAATCCCACCATTTTCAACCACTCAAATTCACTGCCCAAGCTCAATTTCATCACCCAAAATCAGGACCTTTTACGACCATCCCACCAAACTCCACCACATTTCAAAATGATTGTTCCAAAAGCTTCCCCAGAGCAAAATAAGTTTCCCTAAAAAACCTCCCTCTCTCGAGCACCCTAACCTAGTTCTTGACTAGAACCGGTTCACCCTTTGATCGAACTTCTACCTAGGCCCAACACCAAAGCAAAACAACACTTGGGGGACATTCGTGGACTCAAGGCGAAGCTCAACAACTAATCCAACTAGGCTACACCCCTTGGACGAATGCATAGATCAAAATCCACAAATTTTGTCTCGGCTTCATTGATTGTGAAGTGAACTTGTATTTCATATGTAATTGATCGCATATATAGGTTCGTCTCACCTAGATGAAGCTATAGGTGAGTTGCAAAATATGTAATTCTTTGTTATAATAGTAATAATTTGTCATAAATGTCGTACCTAGAAACTGTAATACTATTAGTTGGCCACAAAGGCCATAGTTGGTGATTGCAATATTGTACGTTAGCAACAGAAAACATAGTTAGAAACTGTAATAATAGTAGATGGTCACATAGGTAGTATTAGGGACTGCAATAACATCAGTTGACTACAAATGTCGTAATTGAAATTGTAGTAATGGTTGATCACAGAGGTCATAGTTGAAGGTTGCAATAACATCAATTAGTTAGAAAGGTCGTAATTAGAAGTTGTAGTTATTGATCATATAGTTCGTAATTGGAGGTTGTATTAGTATCAGTTGGCTAAAGAGGGTGTACTTAAAAGTTATAGTAGTAGTTGGCTACATAGGTCATAGTTGGTAGCTACAATAACATCAATTGACTACAAAGGCTAAATTAGAAGTTGTAGTAGTAGTTGGTCATATAAACTATAATTGGAGGTTGGAATAGCGTCAGTCGGCCACAGAGGTCGTAGTTAAAAGCTGCAAAAATACTTGTCCATATAAGTCATAGTTGGCAACTGCAATTGCATCAGTTGGCTATAAATGTTGTAATTGGAAGTAGTAATCGTAATGTTATATAAGCCATAGTCTCATTCTTTTAGAACGGGGTAATAGTTTTCTATTGGAGACTGCATTTTTTAGTATACAACATAAAGAAAGATACATGTGTTAGGTACAACCACTTTATTTTAGCTACGACAGTCATAAGTAGCGATCCCTGATGGCCAGCGGCGGTAGGTGGTGACAGCCGATGGTGGTCAACAACTATGGAGGCTGAAAGTTATCGATGGATCTTCAATACGATATTATACAATACAATTGTATTTAGAATATGACGTAAACAGAGGTCGTCAACGATGGCTAGCACAGGTTACTGACGGGCGGTGGTCGTTTGCTATGGAAGTCGGAAGTTATTTTCGTGTCTCAAATATAATATTATATGTTACAATCATATTTGGAATACAATTTTGGCAAGCAGGCGTAGTCTATGACAGCGAGCAAGAGTGGTCGATGGTGGTCTACGACAGCGAACAGATGAAGGTCGATGGTGGCCGGCGATTATGACGACCAAAGATTATCATCGGTTTTTAATATACTTATATGTGACAATCACTAATAGTGATGAGTGGGGGGACTAGTGGTGGTCGAGGGTAGCAGACAGGCGTTGGTCGACAATGGTTAGCTGCTATCGAGGCCGAAAATTATTGCTACGTCTTCAGCCCATTATATACTCTGAAAGTCCTTTTCTCCTTCTCCGTCAAATGAATTGATGGGCTTATTTATAGCCTCTAATGAGTATTTTGGTTATTTGGAGCAAAACTTCCCCAACTACTTTATCAGACAGCCCATATTCATCCCCCTTGATCATAGAATTTTTTAATGATTTAAGAGCCTTAAAGACCTCAGAATTAAGCGAGCTTACGCTGGTCAAATTTCTCTCGTCGATATGCTCAATTTCAATATAAATATGTCAAATTTGGAGTTCAATTGACATTCCAAAACCTTTAAATGTGCTTTAATGACTCGTGGGACTCATGTCATGTCATTTTTGGTATTACCGAATTCATCTTGTGGAGACAGTCAGTTCAACCATAAACTTACTGAAATCAAGGTCTTGAATGATTTTGAATTTGAATCTAGAATATTTCTTACTAAATACTTATATATATATATTAATGACAATAAATTTTAAAATATTATATCTTAATTACATAAATTAAATTAATATAAAATAAACAAAAAATTTTAACATTATAAACATAAAAAAATGATATTTAATAACTAAAAAAAACAAATGATTATCCATATTATTTATAAATCATTATAGGAGACAAAAAAAACTAAAAACTTTATGAAAAATATTATTTACAATAAAAAATATTGGATTTTACATAAAAAATAATAGCCACAATTAAATAAAAAATAAAAAAATTATGATCATCAATATTTTTATTAGAAAATTGCATTAAAATAGGCATAAGTTATTTGGTAAAACAAAAATCATCAAAATCTAATATTTTGTTTTACATTTTGATACTTAAAATTAAATTAAATTTTGAAGGACATATGCATCCAAAAATTTTCTGTTTTTTTCTTAAATGTGTTGGACGTGTGTTGCACTCATGTCGTGTCTGACACGTGTCGGACACTGCACGACTACTTATAATGAAATGTCGGTGCATCATAGGGTAGAGCTTGATTTTGTTAATGTAAATTCAGTTTATTTTTGTTTTTTTTTCCATATCTATTGATCTTAGTTTAAAGTTGATGAGCTTCAAGATTTTTATAAGATATTTTTGAGATAAACAATGAAATTATTGCTCTTTTAAATGTTAGTTGGTATGTTAAGAAATTTTTATAATTTGATATAATTGATGTTTTGTTGAATGCATACCAAAAACAAAGATTTTTTTGGGGATGACAAGTACAAGAAAATTCATTTCAATGTTTATCAACTAGTTGTAGTAACATACTCAATCTATAATATAGGAAGCGAAGTATTATTATGTATAATGCTAGTTAATTTTTTAAGTTGATATTGAATTTTTATTTGTATCCTAATGGATATTTCTTCATATTGAGAATATCAATAGCATCCTATGTCATCAATAAATCTACTATGTTGAAATCATTTATATGTTCAAGAAAACTAGCCGTTATTTTCATATTATATCAATCTTATGATATGTTATGCACATTAAAGTAGTCAAATGTTATTTTCATTTGTTGTCATGTTTAAGCTCAGCCGTGCAAACCTTAGAGGTAACCACACTATCTCTAAAGATAAAGATTGACTTACAACACTACAAACTCAGTGAACAACCAAATGATCATTTAGTCGATGGGATGACAAAGCATTGTTTTGAATATACCATCCAGATAATAATGTCTCTGATTTGAATGATATGATGAAAATTTGAAGTGTTCATCATCATTTATTTTTTATTCATTCTTTTTAATAAGGAGTCGGAAACGCTCAAATGATTTTGCTCAACTCACGCATGATCTTGCTCAAAATCACAAAACTTGTTATGAGATTTTGTTTATTTGTTTGGTTATTTAATACATTTTCCATTTTAATCAATATCCTTAATTGGTGGTGAAATGTCAAAGTCCCATTTATCTAGTAGTGTAAACAACTTGAGCTTAAATAAGCTCAATTGTTGTTGACTTAGATCATTAAGTAAACACCCTAAGACATTATGATTACATTTGGCAATAATCACACACACACTCCACAACACGCATGCACGCAAACATAAACATGAAAAGTTGCTATAGAGCGAATTGTCGATCAACACATGATTTGTCAATTTAACAAATAGAGATATAATTGAGTCGAGTCAAGCTGAGTATGTCATGGATTGGACTTGACTTGGTTACCTTATATGTTGTTCACGTTTGACTCGAGCTCGAGCCAAGTTTTCACATATATGTTCATACTTGACTTATTTGTATTTTTAAATAAGTGTACTTAGCTTGCATTTGAGTTATTTATATGAATTGGTGAATATTCTACCAAATTAATAAAAGAGTTAAATTTTGAGAGAGTACATGGCTTATCATATAAGATTGCTAACAAATGTTTTTATAAGTCAAAACAAAACAACAAACAAATAAATTTTGAATTAGTATTCAACTAGTTTATACTAATTAAATAAGATAATATATAAGTAACAAAATAAGCTTTTTTGCAATCAAATAATATAAATGAATACTAAAAAACAATTTCATTGAAAGAAAAAAAAATTGCATTGAATTAATATGCATATTGTTGTTAAAGTATAATATGTTACTACTACATATAAATTTAAATAACTTCTAGGAAATCAAATTTTATTTGAATATATATGATATACAATATGAGCTATCATCGAATTTATTATAGTGCATTAATAAATTTCCTATTGAACAATAAACTGAGTTTATTCATAAACATAATAAATAACTAGGACCATGTTTATGTTTGATTTATTTAATATTTTAGTTCTTAAAAATCGTTCAAACTTCCTTATTTACCAGATTGAACAAATTTAATTAAGTATTAATCAAGTCGAGTTTGAGTTGTTCATGCACTACCCTATCTGCAAATCAAAAGCAACAATTTTCACCAAGAAAACATCATATTCTAAGAAAACAAGCTTATACACAAAAAAATGTCACAATAATTTGATATTGCTTGAGAAGAATAGTGTATAACACCCATATTTTATAATGAAAAGTTAGTCTAACGAACAAAAAGTGTTCATCTTGCACTAGTAGAGTTTTTAGGGAATTTTTATTCTAGATTGGTGGTTTCCAATGAAATAGTTTAGTAGCCACATTAGTAGCACTTGGGATAAATTCAGGCATGGTGTATTCTCTTTGACTATATAATTATACAATTTATGAGAATTTCATATCATATTTCCTCAATAAATTCTCTGATCCAACTGGCAAAAAAGTATCCATAATTCTACCACTTTCTTTGGAGGGGCAGGAATTCATTGAACTCCTCATTGAACTCCGAAAAAAAGTCAAGAAATCATGACATTGTAGGTGCTTGCAAGTGCATGGATGCTACTTTCCTCATTAGTAATGGGTGGCATAGTCTGTAGAAGAAGTCTTAACTTTTTATCCATTTCGTTTATACCCGGTTGGGTCCACCAGAGAGAAAGTATGAGGCAACCATATGTGGCACTTCTAGACTGTCTCTAAAGGATTGTTGAACGTGTGATTCAATGAACACAGTTGGGTTTGACAAACCAATAACTCAAATGCATTTGATCAATTTTTGAGCTAGAATCACATCATGACCTTACTTTCACTAAAATACAGACTTCATGTTCAAATGGCAAAGTATGAGGAGCTTCCTTCAAGATGATGAGTATGAAAATCAAAAGCACGGCAGGGGCTTTCCTGATCCAAGATTAGACTTTTATATAAGTTACAATTAGGTAAGTGTGAGACCATTTTGTAGTACCAGGGAACTGGAAGGCTAGTAGGGGTAATCTGAGATAGAGAGCTTGTAAAATCTCTATAGATTTGACAAAAGTGAAATATCATGTAACGTTAGGGGCTGACTATTGAACTCACTCTGGTTTTGGAGGATGGGCCAGATTAGATGCAAGTTAGATATAAGTTATGGCTAGAGCAATGGATGGAGACCCAAAAAATAAAAAAATAAACCATAGAGACAATAAGCACGAGGCCCAACGTAGGAGTAACAGGAAAAAGCTTTGTAGGATAACAACCAAATGAACCTATTAGGGCACTCAACAAAAGGGTGCATTTTGAGAAAGATTGAGAAGTTATCCCCACTGAGCTTTCTTAAGAAAAACAATGCGCTAGCAAGAGGTCGAACCAAGGACATATGAGAGTCAAGGCTCTTCCTTTGTCAATTGGATCAAATAGTAGAGGACCGTAGCACTAACTTTTTTATTTCAAAAAAGGGAAAAGTACTATTGAAGGAAATACATGAACCCATACAAAAAAAATATACACAACGAAATTTAAGTATATGGATAATCACATACAGAGCATAAGAAATATTGATATTTACAGATCAAGCACCAAGGTGACTTTTTTGAACTATGAAACGGATGTATTTCTGCTTGTCACGATCAAACTATTGTGAATTTGATAAAAATGAAAAATATGGGACCTTTGATATATCACGACCTTTGATATTTGAGTGAGAATTGAAAAAATGGATGAATAAGGGTGTTTGATTTGTAAATAGCAATGTTTTGAGTGCCCAATATGTAATCACCCCTAATTATAATTGAGTTTATTTCGACTTAAACATGATCTAATAAGGCCAAACTCATATTTGGCTTGTTAGGTTTATGAGTAAGTAAAAATAAGC
The DNA here is from genome assembly GCF_001263595.1 of Phalaenopsis equestris. NCBI lineage: Eukaryota > Viridiplantae > Streptophyta > Magnoliopsida > Asparagales > Orchidaceae > Phalaenopsis > Phalaenopsis equestris. The sequence continues at coordinate 217,382 of NW_018165190.1, read as the reverse complement.
TAAACTAGAGCTAAGTATATATCATAACACGACCAAGTGTTTTTATAGCCCAAGTCTTCTATGAATCCGACAATACATCCACATGGCCCCAAAATGCGGAGCAATATTATGTCCAAATTCACACTTCATCCTAAATTCAGCGACACTTCCACAACACCATCGCAAATAGAAAACGAAATGAGACCGGCCAAGCCTAGAATTAGCAGTAACATCAAATGCGCTACATTTAGTCAATCAAATTATTATGTTTTTACATATATAATATCTAAATATTCATATTGACATACATACCATTCAAATTTGTAACAATAATATCACATCAAAAATATCATCATCATTATCTTTTAAGAGTGGAATACACTTTTCAAGCATAGATTTATGACACCAAAACATTACAAGTGTAGGTATCAAACTGTGTTAGATATGTAAATACATGAGAATTGTGTGGTATGTAAATTTTCCCTAACTTTAAGCTTCTACCTTCTTAAAACTCCACGCGATTCACAGCAACAATACAAACTATATAAAATAGAAAAACGATAAAGGCAGATCAAGCACTGATAAGAAAAGCAGCAACAGGCTTCATCCATCATAAAAAATAAAAAAAAAGATAAAAAAACGGTACCTCCAATAATAACAAAAAGTGAGAAGAAGAAACGAACAATTATCACCAATCTTAAATTAATCTTGGAAGATTTGGATTCACTCATGCATAATCCAGCTGCTGCAACCTTCGGTGTTTCCGACTAGGGCTTCTCCAATTCACGCAAACCCTCAAAACCATAATCCCGAAGGGTTGTAAATATAACTGAGAGTTGGATAAATTAATAAGGGAATGCGAATTTAGGTACCTCAAATTCAAATCAAGCAAGTTCTGGGAATCTGGTGAGGCCGCGATTGAATGGCCAGTAACCAACCGAGCGAAGAACGCCATTTTAAGGAAAATGGAAACCGAATGGATTGGTGAGAAAGAGATATCGAGAAGAGGAACGGTTTATCGCGTCAAAAATAGCCGTCACCTCTCGGGGGAGACGGCAGGGAAGCAACAAACGGTTCTGTTGAGGGAGGGAAGAAGATTGAGAAGCTGTTGAAGCTTTCCGTTTCTCAAGTCACTTCAAATTTATAATTTTAGTAAGAGAAATATCATCATCCATTTAAATTTAGAGCATTACATGCATACCTATAAATTATTATTTATTTATGTATCTTATAATCAAATGCTTAACTCTGTATCTAAAATATTAATATTACTGACATTTTGAATGTGAAAAGTGTAATTTTATTCTTAGATTTATGACATCAAGTGCTATATATTTAAATATGAAAGCTTAGGTTTTAGATATGTAAATAAATAAGAATCTAAGAAATAGATGAAAAATCAAGAGCTTGTGACTCAAAAATAACTTACCGTGATGAATGAAACAATCACAAAGATGATTCAGAGAATTTTAGTCAAGGCTTTTGGAGTTGTCTCGAGGGTAAATACACTTGTGTGAGCTTTGAATTCATTTGAAGGCAACCAGCCCCACGCTTTAGAGAGCAAACTCTTTAGATGAGACTTACGACCACAACGGTGGTGAGAAGTCCACTCGCTCATCCAAGTGTGTTGACAGAAGGATACTCGTGGTTGGCAAATGCATAATTCACGGAGATTGCGGGATCCAAGCATTTGATGAAGTTCAAGATATCACACCTAGAGTCATACAAATGAAAAAACACTCGGGTCGACTGTAACCTACTTCAAGTTGGGCACCTCATTAGTTTATATAGATTATTGGTACTTTAAAATGGTGCTTGTTTTATAATACCTACAATGAATCACCGTTTGGTGATTCATGTGTCCCCCTTTAGAAGTCGCCACTTCTTTTGTTGAGTCCAAAAGGACGTTGGTTACTCAATTTATTTTACAACAATAGAAACTTCAAAATATTGTTTGAAATGTTACATAGAAATAATTTTGTGAATTATGAATGTTATTCTCTATATAATAATTGACCCTACATATTTTTTTGTTAGTTATACAAACTAATATTTACAAATTTTGTATTGTATTTGATTCTATTTATATATGTTAAAACTAATGATATTTCTATAATTCTATATTAAAAATATATGAGCAAATTTGAGAAAACAGGGAAGAATGTAGATGGTTTGGTTGCAGAACTTTTTTGTGTGTTCAAGTAGAGTTTTAAATCCTTTTGCACTTACATAATTCTCCAAATATGCAATGTATATGCCTTAATAGATGTGAAAAAGTTGAGATATAAGTGAAAATAGATATATGAGCAGTAAAAAGAAAATATGAAAAAGTAGATGTAAAAGTGAAAAATAAAAAATTATTAAATATGCCTAATAAAATAATAAATTATTATTTCATATTATCTTATTTTATTGTTTACTTTATTTTAAACTAATTGCTTACATTGTTATTTGATAGAAGCCTACATTTGACATTAGTTTTTAGAATGGTAATATAATTGATAGTTATAGCTTGTGATATATTGAGATGTTCTGTTAGTTTATTTAGCAAGTATCTTTTTTTTTTATTAACATTATAATAGATTTTAAGTAGTCTATTTAGCTTTGACTACTCATTCTTATTTTATTCACATATATTACTTCGTGGATAGATACAACTCAGGTTAACTAGAGTCTATTGACTACCGTTGAAAGCTTAAATTTAGAAATGTCACTACTTTAGATCTATTGTTTTGACCATCATGGTGATATGTGTTTTTTTGTTGATTGAATGATTTTATTATGATCATTGTATATAATTATTTTTGTTGTATGGTTTACGATATGATCTGAATGGATATTGAATACTTATATTTTATGATATTTTAATAATATTAGCGACTCTTTTTTTATGAAAATTATAAGAAAATAAATTTTAAATAAATTTTGGAAATATGACCTTGGAACAACATGGCCCACCTTGATGTAATGGTTTGTGTCAAATAATGACAGTTTCTTTATTGGTAACAAAGCAAAGTATTTTAAGGAATTAATTCATAACTAGAGTCATAAATATAATTATTAGATGAGTGGTAAACTCTCAAGTAGTTTAAGATTATCTTATGTACATTAATGGTAGCATGTGCATGTCATTGCACTTATTGAGAAATCATAAATATTTAAGTCCATAATTTGATAAATGGATAAAGCTCCAGTAATGTTGGTGTAGTATAAAGCATAATAGGAGCTAAACTGCCAATTTCTATAACTCAATTTAGTAGGCTAATTGATGGGTGATGCTTAGAGCAGAATGTCCACTTAAAGAGTACAAGTGGGAGCTAAAAACATGTAATTATTATTTAGATTCAAGCTGCCTTATTTTAAAGAGTAATTAAACCTTAAGTAGCTGAAGATTGGTGACTGAGATTAGAGAAGTATTGATAGCATATAGTGTCCATAGAAAGTTGCTTTAGTAGTGTTTCTACTTCATGATGATGTTAAGCACTAGTGGCTAGGCTGGTATAAGGAGAAGTTAAACTAAAAGTTAAATCCATAAATAATAAATTACTGATACTTTTATAAATTAGTTTGTACCTCTGTCGAGTAGGCAATGGATGCTGGAGGCTTTCTTAAGATTGGTTTAGAGGAACATCACAACTAAGGAGTATGAGGGTAAGTTTATTGTACTATCATGTTATGCTTCACAATTAGTCAATACTTTAGAAGAAAAGTGTTAAAAATTTTGTGGGGACTTAGAGATAGTTTTAGGAACCCACTTGTTCTATTCAAAATCAAAGATTACATTGAGTTAATGGAAAATGTAAGATTAATAGAGAATGATTAATGTCTACTCAACAATAGTTGGGCATGAGCTAAGAATGACTTAAAGATGAGTCTCCTATAAGTGGTGTTAGTGAAAATATGAGCTATTTTGGGTGGTATGATTATGAATGAGATTTTATAACTTTTTAGATTAGAGGTTCATTTATTCTTATGAGTAGAGCTTCAGTTTGTACTCATATGAAAGGAGTCATCATGATAGATGTTATTTATTTCGTGGATGAATGTTCAACTATGGTAAGTCTAGTCATAGGATAGCATATATTTCACAAAGAGCATTTAAGCGTAAACTAGATATTTGAGTAGATCGGTGGTACGATACATAGCATAGAAAGTTATGCTAATATTTTTCTAGTAAGGGATCTTCTAATAGAAGTGGGATTTGCTAGAAGGTAGGTAGGAGAGAGAGTTAATGAGAGTCCATTACTCTAGTTATTACTATTAAAACTCAACCTAGAGTTTATAATTTGACATAATATAAGGCTAATTATGTACTTATTGTCCTAGAAAATATAACTGATGTGTAGGAAATATGTGATATTATCTCCTATTTTCTTATATTTTTTATCATTTTTTTGCTTTTATTAGTTATTTTTATACGTGTTTTTCACTTTATATCCAATTATGTGTCAGACGTCCAAACACCCAAAGTGGAAACCGAGAGCTCATAAACTCTGCGCTCAACCTAGGCAAGGTAGTGATTGATCCTTAGATGAAAGCATAAGCAAATGGTTGGAAGCCCGATGTCATAACTTGACACCTATTATGTCTTGAAGCATGCTCCATTTCCTTTGCATTTAACACTTGTTTTTGGTGAAATTACACTTTAAAGAAAGATTTTTTTTTTGTATTTTTATTGCAGCTATAACAGGTAGGATGATTGGAGTGAAAACGGAGTAAAACAAAAGTGAAATGGAGCAAGCCTAGGCGACAGCTTTGGGCATCAAGGCGCACTTCCTTGGAGCCATGGCGCAAGTCCAGTGGTGCCTAGGCGCCAGTCATTATTAATGCAAACAAAGAGAGTGGTGTCTCGGCGCCAGTCTAGTAGCGCCTATTCACCAGAACTATTTGAGACAGTTTCTGTAGTTGACTATGAATTAATTTGGGGGTTAAGAAGTTGGGAAAGCAGTTCAAATGGAGAGAAGTAACATTGTGGAAGACTTAGAGAAAGTCTAAGGGAGCATAAAAAGAGTGGTTAGATCTAGGGTTCACATCTTTCTACATTTTCTTAGAGAGATTTGAGAGAATTTTGTAAAGGAATATTATTATAAGTGTAAGTAACATTTGGAGATCACTTGGGGGGAGTTTTCACTTTTTTTCTTAGGGAAAAAGTTAAGTGTTTCATTTTACATTGTCTTGTATTAGTTGTAAACTCATTTTCTAAGAATTTGTGTTATTATAAGATGATGAATTGTAGTATTTTCTTCATTCATTGTGAGTAGATCCTTTATGCCATTCTCTTGTGATAAATTAGTAGTATGTGCAGTATATTTGGTTATATTTAGAATAGGTTTTAATCATTAAAGTGATAGTTTTACTTTGTTCTAAATTTACTTATCATTCTGGCCACGTGATATTATAAAATATGGTGTGAATCCATAATGACTTGAGAGAGATATGACTTTAAGAACTAGGAGAAACCACATTGCGCTATTGGGTGAAGGAAAAGTAGTCCATAGGGCAATGCAAATAGATAGGGAAATAGGCCTTGTTGGGTTCAAATTAGGGTTTCGAGGGTGACAGGCGGAAACTTTAACCAAGTTTGAACGAAATTTCCTTTTGCACTTGAAAGAGGGCAAGGAAAAGGTTTGCTTCTATTTGCCACTTACTACAATTTCCATTCTAAATTTTCCATTGTTCTACACATTACTTATGTAATTGCAAGGGAAGGGTAGGTTTTATATCGTAATCTTTCTCATTTTAATTAGTTTTACTAGAAATAAATTAGGAGTAATTCTATAGAATAAGTGATAGTTTAGTAGGATTAACAAACATAACTTAGATTAACTAAACTTCTAGGTTAAGACTCATTATAGTAGGCTAGAACTTTTCTTACGTGTAAATCACAGCCTTCCTTGTGAGATCAATAATGTGGACTCAATAATCCAATATTACTTCAATGAGATATATACTTGTATGAAAATTCTAATGTATAGTGATCCACTTGAAAATTACATATTTTTAGTGTACATTTCATGATCATTTTATGTACATTTTTAATGATATTACACTTTAAAGGAATGTATTTTGCATGTTTTTGTCTTCGGGTATAAAAAAAGGACTTTTAACGACAATGGAGCAAAAATGGTGTCATTTGGAGTCAAATCAAGCAAGGAAAAAAATTCTAACCTGACACATTTTGATATGTCTTTCTATGTTTAATCTCCTTTACATTTATCACATACATTTCCTTTACATTTATCACATATTTTTGAATGAAATTACACTTTAAAAAAATGTTACATTCACTTCTATTTTGTAGGTATATCAATTTGGAGCGCAACAGAGCTAAAATGGGGTGAAACGAAGCCGAAACGGAGCGAAACGGGGCGAAACGGGGGAGCTGCCTAAAGGGTGGCGCCTAGGTGCCAGTGACAATGAGAAAACGATGCCTAGGATCCATAAATAGTTGGACACAATTTGGGTTGACTTTTGGTGGTTCCGAGATGTTCTGGAAGGTTCAAGATGGCTATGCACGCCCCTTGGAGTGGTTAAATGAATCTAGACACTTGGAGTGGCTTTTGAATGAAAAGATGTGTCTCTTGGAGTGAAAGCTCTTGGAGTGAAAGAATGTGTCTTTTGGATGAAGAGATGTGCCTCTTGGAGAAATAAGGGGTTTTTGCTTCTCTTTAAATAAAAAGTCTTGGCGTCACTCATGACAAATAATTAGAGGAGTCCAGAGAAGTAATTAGGAAGGATTTTAGAGAGATTTTGGTGTGAGTTTATGGAGATGTGGATTTCTTCCTTTTTTTGAGAAATTGGTAAGGGATTTTGAGAGATATGAGTAAGGAAGTATGAGTGGCGCATGGATCGACATGAGACTTTGTTGGATCAACATGAGACTGTGTTCTTCATTATCTTGTAATTGTTGTAAACATTTTCTAGTGGATTCTTTTTTATTTAAATGTAGTTTTCTGTGGTATTTTATCCATACTTTGTAAGTAGTTTTCTTTACTCTTTTCTTTTAATATGAAGTAGTGGCATGTGTAGGAAAAATTGATTTATTATAGAATTATTTTTATTTTAATGTGATGGGTAATATCTCCTTCACTTCATTGTCATAACTTAAGTATAAATATAGTATGTTAAAATATATTTTAAGTGAAACTAAGACTCAGGAGAGCGGTGATCTTGCGACCAGAGTGCACTCACATTATCCAGTTGGCTATTACAAAATAGTATGGGCGGCAATGCAACTTTTAAGGAAAAATAATTCATGATTTGTTTCCATTATAAGCTTCTAGGTGACAGTAGTTGTATAAAACTAATAGAATACTAAGCATACTTATATACTAGAAAGAGAGTAGATATACATATATTCCTTGTTGACACTTAATATTACATAATTCTACCAATTCTTTTACTGTTTATGTCATTATCTTCATTTTACTTTTCTTTTGCAATGAATTGGATGCATGTTTAGGAAGTTCGATTTGCTTAGAAATTCTTTTATTTCATAAATGTGATGGTATTTTCACTGACTCTTAATTTACTTTGCAAACTGATGAGTTGCATTGTTAAAATTTGTTGATAAACTTATACCCAAGAGGGCTAAGATTTCTCCAACTAGTGAGTACCACATTTCACCTTGGAAAGAGCAGTCGCAATCGTCCAAAGGGGGTGTAAAGAAATAGGGAGACAAGATTTGATCTACATAGAATTGATGTTTCTGGTGTGAAAGGCTAGAATATTTTATCAATTTAGTCTAGAGAATGGGACTAAGGGTCACTAGTAGGTCTTATTGAGAGGGCACAGTGGGTAATCTAGGAGTTAGAGACTAGAACTTACCCAACACTATTATACATGCCGACACCAACTTTAGATTAAATAATGTTCTTTACACAATCTAAAGAAGTAAATAATAGGTATGCTCCTATCTATCACTGTAACATTATATTTTAAGCATTTCATTCATATATATTTGTTGACCTCACTTTTGGTTGAGGTCTAGAAACTTTCTTTAGTAGCCTAAGTCTAGCCATAGGACTTTCCTATTGACTAGTCTTAGAAAATTAGAAAAGATACCCCCATCATTAGAAATTCAAAACTCTTCTTTTTACTCAACTTGAAATTCCACATATTGATCTTAACCTCTAGCATTTAGTAGGTAAGATCATTATAAGAGAATTCAAGAAGAATCCTTATAGGATTACTTGGCTTTAGGATTGACCCTGGATGTTGACTTGGAACTAGGATACACCATATCTTCACAATATATTAATCCATGGTTCATTTAGAATAGATATCTATCCAATTCTATGTGAAATGCCTAACTTGGTCTTTCGCCCCGAGGCTCCTCCAAATTACCTAACTGCCCTTGGGATGCAAATTTGGCTAATATTCCCAAATTTTGCCAAAATACCCAAAATTGATCAAAACTCATTCCAAACAC
>NW_018165190.1:185209-202619 GCF_001263595.1 Phalaenopsis equestris | reverse complement strand
CAGACCAAACGGATGTCATAACTTTCTTTAGTTTATTTGATCGAGCCTCACTCTCAATTCTTGTGTTCATCCTTCGGGATATATACATGATTTGAGATAAAGTGCTCTTTCATCTAAACTATGAAATTATGGGGTCAGTTTGACTTCATCTTTTTCAAAACTAAATTTTTTTAAAAATGTCCTTCTGAAGCGGGCAACGGGATTTCAATTCCGATGACCGACAACTTCTTACGGGCAAACCTCACACCAAAAATAGTGCCGACAATATTATCTAGGTCAACACACGAGAAGGGTAGTCTTTATCATCTCAAAATTCTCCAAATCAATTAGTCCAGATAAGTTATCTTTAGAATTAATATTTGTATTTTGGAGTAGTTTCTTGATAAAATATCATCTTAATCAACCTTCCAACCTAAGACTTGATTGTAGTAGACTAGGATTTCACCTAAGGGAGTTCATACATCGCTTCTCTATGGGATTGATACTCTGGGTTAAAAAAAAAACCCTATATTACTTCAAATGATATGATACTTGTGTAGTAACCCTAGTGTGTAGACTATTTTATAAATTTTATAACATTTCAATTTTGCACACTAGCCATTAAATATAAATTTGAGTCAAGTTTTTGGTAATGTAATGGAAGCTAAATTACTGCGTAATTGTGGGTCAGGTCATATAGTGTTTCATTGTTGTTAAACTCAAGTTCTAAAATTTATATACATATTTAAGATTTTAAATAGTTCATTCATAGGCACTAGGTTAGACCGAGAGTCAATTAATTTTTTGGTGTCGTTGTCGGATAAACGCGAGAATGTATTGACTTAGGAAAATTTTAGTTGAATTAATTAGACTTAGATTTGGAAAATCATATTGTAGTTTCTTTGCGTAAATGTTTTTTTATTTTATTAAGAAAAATATAATAAAAAACTAAAATAATAAAATAATAATAAAATTATTATATTATAGTGTTTGTTTCGTGTATTTTAGTAAAATTTACTTATTGAACCTTTAATTGTGTATGTGTAGTGCATGATTTTCAGGACTTGTAGCATACAATTTAGAACTATAGAGAACAATTAGAAGGATTAGAAAATAGAAAGGACTTCTTGAATTAGTAGAAGAAATGGTGAATATTCAACATAACAATTTAGATAATGAGCATCATAACATGCATAGACCATTGAGGGATTACGTTAATCCTACGATAGATGAAATTTACTTAAGCATTCAAACTCTTGTCATAGAAGCTAACACGTTTGAATTAAAATCTGCTATTATCCAAATGGTGTAGAATAACCAACTTGGGTGAACTCCATCCGAGGATCCAAATATGCACTTAACAAGTTTTCTAGAACTTTGTACTACATTTCATTATGACTGCATGTCAAATGATGTTGTTCGGCTTCAACTTTTTCCCTTTTCCTTAAGAGATAAAGCTAAAATGAGGTTGAATTCATTAGCACATGAATCAATCAGAACTTTGGGTGACTTAGTCCAAAAATTTCTAGCTAAGTATTTCCCACCTTCAAAAACTGCTAAACTTAGAAATTGCATTACTTCATTATGTCAGCATGAAGGTGAGTCGATATACAAAGCATGGGAAAAATTTAAGAAACTTATTAGGAAGTGTCTATATCATGCTCTGTATAATTGGTCAATCATTCAAACTTTTTATAATGGGTTAGTAGGATCCCTTAGATTTATCATTGACACTATCGTTGGTGGTTCACTCATGTCAAAGCCATTTGATGAAGATTACTCTTTAATTGAAGAGATGACTACTAATAATTTCTAATGAACTTCTAAAAGAGTAAATCCTAGAAAGATAGTTAGTGTTCATGATATAGCGTGCTTTCAATTCTTACTTCTCATGTAGCAGCTATATAGGAAGCTAGATCAATTTAGAATGGACGAACCTCAAATATCTCTAGTAATTGAGAAAAATTTGTTACGACAAATGGTTGAGTCTAACACTTCATCATTTGAGAATTTAAATGCAATTAACAATAGAACTAACAACCTTTATCCCAACTTCTATAACTAAGGTTGGAAGAAGCATCCTAACTTTAACTAGAATAATAATTTTGGTGGGGGAAACATGAAATAGAGAAATAATCAAACAAATTCATTAGGAAATTGGAATAACCAATCTCTCCTACTAAGATTAACTCAGAAAAACTATTACCTCCATTTTCTCAAAGACTGTGGCAGCAGAAGCTGGATAACCAATATTCAAAATTTTTGGAAGCATTTAAGAAGTTTAATACTAATATTCCTTTCACTAAAGCTCTAAAGCAAATGCCCAGTTAGGTAAATTTTATGAAGGAAATCCTTAATAAGAAGAGAAATTTTGGAGATTATGAGATAGTTGCACTTAGTGAGGAGTGTAGCATTATGATTCAGAAAAAGCTTCCTTAAGAACTTAAAGGTCTTGGGAGTTTTACTATTCACTGTGCAATAGGAGAAAGATTTTTGGAAAAGCTTTATGCAATCATGGAGCAAGCATCAACCTTATGCCTTTATCTATTTTTAAAAGGTTAGGTTTAAGAGAAATTCCTTCAACTATTTTAACCCTTCAATTAGCTGATCAATCAATCACTTATTTAAAGAGGGTTATAGAAGATGTATTAGTTAAATTAGATAAATTCATCTCTCCTGTTGACTTCATTGTGTTAGATATGGAGGAAGATAAATAAATTTTGGTTATTTTAAGGTGACCTTTTCTAGCTGTTGGGCAACCTATGACGGATGTGCAAAAAATGTGAATTAAGCATGAGAGTAAATGATCGGAAAGTTACATTTAATGCTTTAAAGTCTATGAAATATCCTACCGAAGGAAATGAAGATGTGTTTCTTTGGATGGACTTAATTGATTATTTATGTAGTAGCCATTTCAAAAAGGATTGTGAAGTTAAATTAGTTGAACATGAGTTAGATAACTAGAAGGATACTGATTTCCAAGATTAATTGGATATATTGACTACTAAAGAATCAAATTTTTTTCATGAGAGGTTTGAGTTTCTAGATCCAACAAAAAATAGTAAACTGGTCATTCCTTCTATTGAGGAACCCCTGTACTTGAGATGAAGGTACATCCTACACATTTAAAATATGATTATTTATGAAAATTATCAACATTATCTATCATCATATTCTCATATTTAACTCAATTAGAGGAGGAAAATTTTAAGTAAATTATGAGGAATTATAAGAAACTTTCAGATGGACCTTAGCAGATATTAAAGGAAGTATTCCTTCAATTTGTATGCAAAAGATCCTAATGGAAGAAAATCATAAACCCCGTGCAGATCCTTAAAAGATATTAAATCCAATTATGAAAGGAGTTGTTAAAAATAAGAGATTGAAGTGGCTTGATAAAAGTATTATCTATCTTATATCATATAGTGCTTGGGTTAGTCATATACACTATGTTTCTAAGAAAGAGGAAGTGACAATATCTATTAATGAACAAATGAATTAATTCTGAATAGACATGTCACTGGGTGACGAATTTGTATTGATTACAAGAAATTGAATTTAGCCACTAGAAAATATCACTTTCTTTTACCCTTTATGGATCAGATGTTGGATAGGTTAGTTGTTCACTCATACTTTTGTTTGTTAGATGGATAGTATTGATATCATCAAATACCTATAGCTCCTAAGGATAAAAAAAAGACTACATTTATGAGCTCTTATGAAACTTTTGCTTTTAGAAAAATGCCCTTCGGGTTCTGCAATGCACCTGCTATTTTTCAAAGGTGCATGAGTCTATTTTCTGTGACTTGATTAAGAAAAGGCATGATGTATATTTTCTGTAACAGGTAGAATTTTTAAAAACCAAATTTTTTTGTAGCTATCCTTTTTGTTAATTTTCATAATGCTAGCCCAATTTTGTCCTTCCTTTCTCTACCTATGTTTATATGGAGGTTGTTTAAGAAAAGAGGTCTAAAAAGCGACGTGAATAACAAGGCGTGAATAACATCCATTTAAAATTTTTTAAATTCGATATGACATAAAAATGTAAGGAATAACCTAATAGCTTCTAATCTTATTATTGGAATAAAATATTTATTAAAATATATTATTTTCATCTCATTGTGCCCTTGAGTTATACACGTAATTTTGTTTATATTAATGAAACCCATGTTATTGAGTTTATTCATACAAACCAACTTCATTTTAGTTATATTATAACCTTTAGGCCTTAAGTCAAATTTTGAAACATATTTTTTCTTAAATTAATTCAATTTATCATGCATGACTACAACTCAAAAATCATCATTAAGAGCTTTTCCAATACTTTTGAGTCCTATTTTAAAATGAAATATATATTGATTACTTTCATCTATTATTTTATTTTTAATATTAATTGTTTGAGTTGGATATCATATAATTAAATACTTTGGATGATTCTTTTCATACTTCCATTCATTAATTAGGAAGTATTATTTTTTAATTTTCTCATTTTTTGTACCATTTAATATAATTTTTTGAACCCCATCAACTTCATCATCATCAACAACATGATTTAGAATACATTTGGATTTAATTTCAGCAAAAGCAACTTGTAATGATTCTTCCAGAATCATATAGTTTGCTTATAAAATAATTTGACATTCTTGCTAGGTGATGAATAATCAGGAAAACGTATCATTAACAAGTTTTTTATCATAATTTCCTTATTAATTTTTTTCATTATTTAATACATGATATGGACAACCAAATATTTGATAGTATACAATTTTAAGTTTCTTACCTATAAATAACTCATATGGAGTTTTCTTCAAGTATATGCCTTAAATTTATCCTATTAATAATATAGCACATGATATTGATTGTTTCAACCCATAAATATTTTGATAAATTATATTTATTTAACATAAATTTTGTCATCTCAACTAAGATCTATTCCTTCTTTTACCCACTCTTTTTATTGTGGAGTTCTTGGTGCTAAAAATTATGTCTTATCAATTGTTTATCATAAAATTTCTCAAATTTATTATTTTCATGTTCACCATCACAATTAATTTGATTGCAAGTTTAATTACTTTACCACGATTTATTTGAACATATATAATAAATCTTAAAAACTTTTCGAAAGCATTTTCATTATTTTATAGGAAAACTGTCCATTTAGATCTAGAAAAATCAATAACAATTAAAAAATCATAATTATTTTTACTTAGAATATCGGTGCTAACCAAACTAAATATGTCTATAGAAAGCAATTCAAATAGTCTATATTTAAGGAAACAATTTTATTTTAAAAAAAGATTTAATTTATTTTTCATGATGGCATGCACCACATAAATAATCTAAAGTAAAAGTTAGATTTAGGTAAACCAATTGAATCATCAAATTTTAAAATTATATCAATGTGTGTATAGTGCATGACATAGTCTCTAGTGTCATAATAAAACATTATAATTGTTAGTTTTAAAATATATAAGAAATAAATTATCCAAATTATAATCTTCCAACATATAAAAATTATTACATCTAATTTTATTAAGCATAGTTGATCCATTTAATGTAATCAAATTATGTAATGAGTAAAAAAAAGTAAATTCAAATCTTTCAATACTCAATTGATTTATACTCAAAAGGGTGTTCCTTAAACCATCAATCAATAAGATTTTTTTTTTATAGTAGATGAAGTTTTACCTATGGAGCCAGTTCATATGATTTTTGCCTAGTGGTGATGTTGTGCATGATGAATATGAGCATGTGTATGATATTATTCATTTAATTTACTAAAAGCCATATTCATGCAATGACAATTTTTTAATTTTTGCTTAAGCACATTATTTTTAAACTCTAATTTTGAATAAATACATAATGATCATTTAAATAATGTATAGAGATAAAATTATTTTTTTAATGATTCGTATTCAATTTTTAATTTGCTATATTAAGCATTTACATATATATGATATTTTTCTAGCATAAAATGCTTCTTTATTAATGTAATTCTTTAAATTAATGTTTCATCTAACTTTTCATAAGATAAATTGTTATCACTTATATAATCTTGGATATATTTCACGTTATTTCATGATTACCTTAAAACAAAAAATTTCTTCTTCTTTCTTTGACTCCCTAGAAGTAGTATCACAATTTGAATTTACCCAAATCATACTCATTACTTTCTTCTTTATCTCTTTCATCACTTATTTTTTCTCTAGTAAGGTTGGACAATCTCATTTAATATGTCTGCACATCTTACAATTGTAACATATCACACTTCCTTTATCTTTTGCACCATCATTAAAATGTTTAGTTTTATCTTAAAAAAAATTATTTCAATGGCTTATAATCTTAGGCTTTGCTTTTTATTCTTAGTTAAATAGTTGAACTTTTTTAGCATAATCATTTCGTCTGCAATCTCTTCTTCCATCTCTAATTCATTATTTCAAGAAGCTATCTCATCAACTATTATAACATCAAAGCAATGCTTCTTATATATATATATATATATGAAGCACGGGGTATATTGATGAGGACACAAATTCTAGAGTTAAAGTGATATTATTCTCTATTCTTGTGCAATTAAAGAGCCAATAATCTAATCAAGTGAATATGTGCTGCAATTTCTAGCTTCAACAATACCAGTTATAATAACATCTCAATCTTTAAGTAAACATCCTAAAATTTTGTACACATATTTTGTTCTTTATAAATTTTTTCTATAGTGTGTAATGTAATTTTCACAAAATGTGCATACAACTTAGAAATATTTTCTTTAAATTTCATGCAAAAAGTTCATATTCATATACTAATTTATTAATATGTGCATATTTAAATTTTTTTTCTTTATAACTAGTAATAAATTTATCTTATATTTTTTGTAGTATAAGTGTAGTAACTTTAGTATAATCATCGGGCTTTAGTTTACAAAATAAAATATTCATCGTATTTGCATTAAACCAATCAAGTTCTTACTCACATGAGTCCGATCATCAATTGTCTACACAACTTTAATGCCATTTATCCTAATAATTGACCCATGATATAGTTGTTAAAGCATATACACCTTCTAACATTTTGACCACATAAGAAAATATTCATTTCTTTTTTCTAAGTCAAAAGATATATTATTGAATAATGGTTGCTTGTTTGTGGAGTAGACCTTGAGTAAATAAGTTTTAGGAAAATAGCGTTATATAAGTGATTTGCTCTTAAGTGGCTAAATAAATAAAAAAAAAGAGTTCTTGTTCTGATACCAATTGATAGTTATGACACAAAAATAAAGTTGAATTGGAGTGCTAAAATTTTATTCTTATTATTATAATTTTAATTATTAAAAAATTATTTCCTTAAATACATTATGACATGATAAAAATTATAAAATAAAGATGCATAAAATATAAGAGGATAAGCAAATTTTTATATGGTTTAGCTCTCTGCTTACATTCGTGCCAGACCATGACAACTTAAAAAAGAAAAACTATAATGTAATACTTTTCATAATTAACTTTCAAAATAAATTCAAAATTAAATCTAAATTATCTATTTCTTATAAAAGGCTCTTTTATTTATAAATGTAAAAATTTGGGTGGATAATAACAATAATAACAACAACATTTAAATGGCTTTGCAAAGCAAACACAAAAACAACAAATAACTTGATATATGTTAAACATGGCCTTCGAAAAAAAAAGAAAAGAAAATAAGTCATATTAATATAAAATTTGGACAATTTAAATTCACAAAGCCTTTGGAATCAACAAAGGAAAGTTACTATATTAGTTTAGTATCATCTGCTTCTAATAGATGCAATTAGTGCTTATGACACTTTGAAATATCCATGCCCAAAATTATAATTGAACAATATATAATTTACTAATGAATGCGTAAAATCATGTGCATCATTAATATTAGCTATTTATAGATAGATTTGATAAGTTTTCTTGGATGAACAATAATTTCAGCCAAAGTCAATAAAATATTTTGTTTTGTGCTCAAATCAATTTTATACTCATATGAAAATGAGATTTGCATACATACCATTGACATGATATTCACCCATCTAACAACTAAACTCTGCTATTTATGCTACTACCACTAAAACCTTATCTACAAACCATGGATGATGTTGTTATACTGCCAACTTTTCATAAAGAAGCTGCTGAGGTGGTTGCGAGCGAGACATAGGGTTTGATTGGGACAACTCTCTACCTCCCTTGCTTTTCAAACAGCTACCACAGAGTTCAATTTTGAGAACTACTTGTTGTTTTTTAAAAATTTATGTAGTAAGAAACTATTTTTTTTAACAACTAAACTGTTAAAGTGTGGTGACTTCCAGAAAGCTACAGTCTAAATTTTTAAATATAAATAAACTTGTAATAACCAACACAGCTTTTTGAACCACAATTTTTTCTTACAACAGCTTCACAGTTGCTTCCTCAAACAGCTGTATCCACCCCTAACATACCCTCAACCATAGAAGAGTGTTGGAATTACAAATCTTCGACGGAGTTTGATTAGTTAAATGGTTTATGAGCAACATGAGACCCTTGCACACATACATTCTATCTAGAAATCTAAAGGGTTAGCCCAATCGAGATTAAATTAGGCTAAAGAGCGATCCGTTGCGTAAAAAATCGCACAAGAGAAGACAACCAAACACAAAGCGATTGCTAATTTTAATCATTTGCTCAATAACATATAGAATTCCTCAACTCAATGTCATATTGAACCCCAAAAAAATAAGACAATGAATGCAAATAAATTGGCTAAACCTCTTTTTTTCATCCCCCACTTAAACCATTTATACTTGTAAACAATGCTTTGATAAATTATAGTTTTAATTAAAAAAAAAACATAAATTATGTTGTGAGCACATAAATATATTAAAATGTAGATTCTCAAATAGCGGGCCAAAACTATATAAATACGACGTCATGGCCATTTTTATAGATGTCACATACAATTCCATTCTTCCCCTGACTGGGCAAATAGATGACAGGATAAATCTGAAATGGAATGTAAAATGTGAGAATTCCAAGGGATTGATTCTGAGCGGTGATCATCCGGAATTGTGCGAAGCGAGGTCATTTGGTGGCGGCTTCTGGTTCAGAGGCCATGACGCGCCAGCCATCACGGCTTCAATTTCCCACGTTTGACGTGGCACATTTGTAAGATTCTTGCTGCCGTTTGATGTAACAACCTACGACATCAAAGAAACCCAATTAAATTATCCTATTGTAAGATATAATATATATTGCAAAGAGGGACGACAAACTCTTGCATATATGCCAAGATTTCTTGAAACCCGAAGATACTTGCATTGGTTTATTGAAACACTAATATCACTAATAGAATTTAGGGGCATTTACATACATACCACGCAATTCTTATGTACTTACTGAACTTAAACACCTGAACTTTAATAATTACATTCATAACACTCACATCTTTAACATCACATCAACAATACCAACGTAATAACTTCTTAAAAGTTAAAAGCACCTTTTTAAGCAAAAGTTTATAGCAGCCAAGTATTATACATGTAAATATCAAACTTGAGGTGTTAGATATGTAAATCCATAAGAATTGTGCGGTGAGTATGTAAATATACCTAGAATTTATCATGAACCATACTTTCAGGAATAGACCTGGGAATAAGTTGCAGGAGAAAATGTTGTTTGTTCTAGAACATTAAGCTACATGAATATTTTGAGGGGCGTTTACATGCATGTAGCCGACCCCACCTAGTGGGATTAAGGATTTGTTGTTGTTGGCGTTTACATACATACCACCCAATTCCTATGAATTTTCATATCAAACATCTTCACTTTACTTTTTACATTTATATCACCCAAATCTGTCATCACATAAAAAATACCAATATTTTAACTTTCAAAAAATGAAAATGCACCCCTCATGCATTGGGAGTGTGGCATGTATGTAAATAAGTTTAGGTGTTAGAAATGTAAATGTATAAGAATTTTAAGCGGTATGTAGGTAAATCTTCATATTTTAAATACTGTGCACTTACTAACAATTTCTCTAATGCATAATACATAAAGCATGTCTTACAAAATTATCTGAGCCAGCACTGCATAGAGTCATAAGAAGATAGTAACCAAAGGAACAACTGCATTATAGACCTATTACCTCAAAGAAAGACATTTTAGGAGCTTACCACATCACTCTCAATTCGAATGCCACCAAAGTTCTTGAATCTATCGAGTTCTTCCTTTTTAAGGAATTTCGACTTCATTGGATCTTCCAAGGCAGGATTTAGAAGAGCATCAATGAAATAGCACCCTGGCTCCACAGTTATCACCTGAGATACATGCAGCAGCTCAAAGTTGTCGGGAATCATTAAGTTAATATGCCCTTATCGTTCAAATATAAAGAAAATATGAGCACAGAATCTATAAATAACTGGAACATGCTAAGCTGAGCATCTCATTTGGAGAGCGGCAAAAGAAATAGAACAAAAAAAAAACCAAAAGTCCACCGCTTGATAGAGAGAAGAAAGGATGTGAGAAGAAAATATAGTTTTAATTTAATCATAAACTTATCCAAATTACAAGTAAGAAATCTCTATTATGCAACTAGGGGTGTAAATGAGTCGAGCTGAGCTTCAACTACCATAGGCTTGAGCTCGATTAGTTTGAGCACGAACTTGAGCTTGATTTACGAGTTCGAGCAGGCTCATGAACTGAATTGTTTTTTATGAGAGAAAAATAATAAAAATAATTCAAGTTGGTGTTAAAATAAAATAAGCAATTAGAAGATAAATAATAAGAAATCATTTGATATAAAATGTAAAATATCATTTTTAATCATTTTTAACAACTTAAAGATAAGAACTTGAAGTTTTTATATTTTGAGTACATTTTACATTAATTTTTTTAAAACAAACCAGCCGACAAGCTAAAGAGTCGAGTAGGGGCTAGCTTGAGTTTAGCTTATTAGCTTATCAAGCTCAACTCACCAGACACTTATCGAGCCGAGCCCGAGCTAGCACACATGTCGGCTTACCTAAATTATACTCCAATATACAACATAGCAATAGCGATAAGATCAAGTACTTTACACCCGAATCTTGAATAATTTAAAATTCAAACATAAGATTATGCTAAAGGATAACAAACAACAATTTCAAATAAAATAAATTCAGAGAAATAAATTTAAATAAAATAATAAAAAATAAAATCCTAAAATAGCCTAAACTTAAATTCTTAAGCTGCATTAATTCCCTTTTACCCTATAATACTCTATCCCTCCAGAGTTTCGTGGAAGCCTTTCACTTGAAAGTCTGGTGGACATCGTGGATGAACTATTTCATGACCTTTATATATTTAGTATACCCACATGACATAGGAAGTAGAATCTAGATGCTTCAAAAGTTGATGCTTTCTATGGCTTAATTGGATCAGTAGCTTAGGAAATCTAACTCTCATGGCAATGAAAACAAAGCTAGCAAAAAAACATCACTACGTATTGCAACTTGATCGAGGAGTACAAAAGACAAAATCAATCAGTGAAGGATCTGAAAACAACACAAAATGTTGGGGGAGAAATAATAGTGAACAAAAGCTCCTAGGAAATAATAACAACCTTGGGCAAAATCTCTTACTGAAGCTCACCTTCAAGCACGAAATTCAAATTTATAAGATGTGAAGGGTTATTGGGTTGTTGGAGCATTAAAAACTAGAGTAACTGGACGGAGACATGAAAACAATCCTTCAATTTTTGTTTGGCATAAATATAATTTCTTTTTGAACTCTTCATAACTTTCAGCAAAAAGCTCTAGTGAGCTGAAATAAGTTGTAGATGAGAGCTGGGATGATTAAAACAAATAAATAAATACGCAACTACATCATCTCAAGTCATCGGGCAGCATTTTGCATAATCATCCTTAGCAAAACAAAATCATGTTCAAAGCCCACTTGGTTACTTATAAGCTTAATATAATACGCTAATAAAATAACAAATAACGATTCTGTAGTGAATATAAAAAATTTTGAACTTCAAATATAAGCGTTTGTGTCTATTATGTATCTGCCATATATATAAGCTATGCATCTTAAACAATTAACTTTCCTTGCTTATATTAATTTGATGATACCGAGCGAGTATTCTAAAGTTCAAAATTAGGTTTAAAAAAATTGATGATACAAATTTTATTGATGCCAATGCGAAGATGCTATTAATTTATAGGTTGTTGGTCGTAACTCAACTCAATCAAAATTAAGGTATGAAGTGGGAGTCACAATTTAAGAATTTAAGGGCATTGACCTATGCATATGGATCAAGATGAAACAAAGCCAAGATTGATTGAGATCAATGTCAATAACAATTTTTGAACACAGCATAACATGAATTGAGTTTGAATCGACTTAAGTGGCATTGAAGTTGCCCAAATGTATTTCATTTGAAAAGTAAGCTGCACAACGCATCTACAGCATTAAAAATTCACAAGTCAAACTATGTGATGAAAATGAAGGTGATTGAATGCAACATCATATGAATTGGACCCGAATCAATTTGATCTACGTCAAAATTGCTCAAATATCCTTTATTCTGCATGATGCATTTAAAGCATCGAAATTATTTGAAATTGACACCCATATTATTCAAATCCTTACCTCAATGAATGTGAAATTCAATTTTA
Organism: Phalaenopsis equestris; assembly: GCF_001263595.1. Lineage (NCBI taxonomy): Eukaryota > Viridiplantae > Streptophyta > Magnoliopsida > Asparagales > Orchidaceae > Phalaenopsis > Phalaenopsis equestris. The sequence continues at coordinate 189,985 of NW_018165190.1, read as the reverse complement.
TCTCGGCAGAAGACATTTCCAGACACATGGCGATGAATTTTACAAAAAAAATATACATAATCAATTAATTAGTAGGACTAAAACTAGTTAGTTTATTAATTAATTAAATTTAAATTAAAACTAAGTTAAATTGAATTAAATTATTAGGTAATAAATTATTATTACATAGTTAACCATATGTAAATTAAAATTAAAATTGTTGTTTAGTTAAATTAAAAGAAAATAATATCTTTATATAAATTAATATTAGTACATATTTTGAATAAAATTTCAAAATAAAATGCCTAAGAACTACACTCACACTCTCATTATCAGTTCACGCTCATATGCCTGCTTCCCACCCTCTCCATTTTCATGTGTTTTCAATTGAATAAAAAAAAAAAAGGAAAGAGCTGTTTTCCTTCACATGGTATAAAAGCCATGCAAGGCTTGTAGCTGATAGTTTGCACCTCGATTTAGATTTGTTCCCAGCAAACAAGTGTGGCTTCATATGCGTCGTTCAAATAATTTGTATGTACATCGAAGGACGACTCAACAAATAGTGGTCATTCATCTCAGCATCTTCCCGCATCCAACTCCACTGTTTGTCACCTTCCTAGATGTGGTTCAACTTCATCCCGCGACATCGGTGATATGAATATTTGGTGTAATCATAGTTGGCGAACAAAAACATATTGTGACATGGTTTCATTAGTGATTAAAATTACTAATGAAAAGTTAAATGGTATAATTTATTTTTATTGGGTCAAAACTGTGAGACTCTACTTGAGGAGTGTTTCTCAAGAATATCACCTCATTGATAACCTCCTAGCTGAGACTGATCTGAATTATTTTGAGTGGATAAAAATTGAAGTCTAGCTCTTGATACAAATGCAAAATTCTATTGAACCTGATTAATCTAGTCACATTACTCATTGTGACTATGTTAAATATGCAATAGAGGAATTATCATTTGTGTTTTCTGCGAGAATATTTCTCGAATCTTTGATGTATGTAACTAGTTCTATCGAGCTTAACGACGAGATCAATCATTTAACACTTATCACATGAACTTTAAGTGTTTGAATTTAATGCAATATCACCCTTCAATACTGATGTCCAAATTCAGAAGGCTCGTAGAGAACAAATGATTATTATGAGTTTTTTAACTAACCTCAACTCTGAGTAAGTAGGTGTCAAATCACAGATCCTATCCGACCTTGAAGTCACTACTCTAAGGAAAGTCTATACTAGAGTGTTGCTTACTATTGAGTTCTCAGGCTTCATCCATATAACAAATTATTGTTCTTGTTGGCAAGAAAAATACAAACATCACCAAACCAGTCTCAGAGCATTTATAGGAGTGGAACTCCAAGTTTTGAAAATCAAGACTCAAGGGTAGTTTGCTACTACTACCATGAAAGAACATGTCAGAAATTGCTAAAAAAAAACAAAATGGTTCTAGATCACAATCAACTCACATGGATCTCTCAAACTCACTCTCAATTTTGCATATGAATATGCTAAATTCATCCAATTTCAAGAAACATATAAGAAATCTCCCTCTATCACCACACTTGTTGAGTCAGGTAATAATGATATCTGTCTGTTTTTCTCTTCCATACAATGTATCATTAATTCTAGTGCTATATATCGCATGATAGTTAATCCAAAACTCAATTTTGCATATGAATATGCTAAATTCATCCAATTTCAAGAAACATATAAGAAATCTCCCTCTATCACCACACTTGTTGAGTCAGGTAATAATGATATCTGTCTGTTTTTCTCTTCCATACAATGTATCATTAATTCTAGTGCTATATATCGCATGATAGTTGATCCAAAACTCTTTCTCACCTTATATAAACATCTTTCTTATATCACCTTAGCAAACAAATCTACCTCTAATGTTCTTGGCCCTGGCACCATTCTACATTGGTTGGTGAGCAGTTTTTTTATTGCAATTGAATTAGCAATTTTAAGAACAAAACAAAAAGCAGCTTGCTTGTTGCAGTTCACGGGATGTGCAAAATCACTCTTTGATGCAGTAATGTTGAGAGACAGTGATAGCATTCATGGATAAGTTGCATAACTGGTGAATCCATGACAATCGGATGACAAGAAGAGTCCAAAATTACCATCAAAATGTAGAGGTTCTGAGAAGAATAGTGAACGAACCAAGTAGTCAATTAGGGAAATAGTGGATTCAAGTTTGAAGACCTTAGATTGGATTGATAATGTTAAATTTCTGTTTTATGTTTTACAAGAATGAAATAATTGGCAAATCCAAGGGGATGTAAGTCTGAGAGCATATATGTGCTCAATATTGTTGAGTATCATTTCATGATAATAGCATATGAAGCATATTCTAGGAGCTTCAGACACATTGCGAATACTAAATTGTCATCCTCGATAGACATTTAATTCAAGGAATCATAAATAGAAGGCTTAAGTTGACAATAGTGAAAAAATACTAACCATTCCCTCCCTCAGTTCCCTGATTGTTCTTAAAGAACTCAGTCCGGGCTCTTTGGGCCTTTCCATTCCCTATTAGAAGCATCAGCATGCTTGCCAAAAGTTAAAGCAAAAGTGAAAGGGTAACATGGTAATAAATAACTGTTGAATGAAATTAAGGAATACAAAAATATACAAGAACAAATATCAAGGACCTTAGTATAGCCACCAGGATCATGAGTGTCGATTCCAAGCAAGTGTCCAAGACCATGAGGCATAAAAACAGCACCTAACCGCTCTGCCATCATTTCACCAATATCACTAGAAAAAAAGCCAAAAACATGAGTTCTATTTGCTTAAATATTTTTTATTATATCAATTAAATGTTTCAAAATAAATACCCAACAATGATTCCTACTGCCTGAAGTGACTCAAGGATGATCTTTTCTGCAAGCCTGAAATAGATAAAAGGCAACATTAATAAAAGGAATTTTACTTATTTACATAACATGAACGATATTATTGTCATACACAAAGTACATGAAGATAGCTTGAAATCCAGAATACCATTAAATAATGCATATATTTGCAATAATATATCCAGCATTTAAATGCTGCAAAGATTTCTCAAGCACTTGAACAAGAAATATGATCAGTGATATGCCTTTACCAAGCCTTGAATGATCATAAGATAACAAGAATAAAAAAATAAAAAAGGATGATTCAAGAAGAGTGCTAGGAAAGAGCAACGGTTCCTGAGGCCTGTGCTCTTATATTCACCAACTGTCACCGCCAACCACAACTAGAGAGGCCTGCCATGTTTCTAAATTACTGTGATTCATCTTCTTTAGAATGCCAAAGGACATGGGAATGAATTATCAATTTCATTCCCCAGTAGTTATAATATAAATTTTCATAACACCCAATATCAAACCTAATTCACATGATCGTACTCCTAAAAATAAACTCCCTAAACTATTAGATATCGAGTATAACTGAAACCATTGTTAGCACATACCAAAAGATATTATGTGCTGCATCATAGGTTTCAGTGACATAAAGAGCATCATGCATTGCATGTGAGGGCATGCATTCCTGAGGCAAACATGAACGATTGTAAGGTACGACAGTTGGAGTGCAACCCAATGACCCATATTTGTGTGAACTAGCAGTTTGTTTAAGAGGTTGTTTTGAGGTAAAATTATTGAAAATTAGAAAATATAGCACATAATTAACTTCTAAGTGAATTGTATGACGCAAAACTAATGCAAGTAAAATCTTACCACATTCTAAATACGTCAAATAACTATATGATTCCTTGTAAAATAGACGTGAGCAAATCCACGGCATCTATATTACTGTTCAGCACATCACCTGCCTCCCAACCTGTCGGCGCTTAAAAGGGGAAAAAGTTAATGTTTGGGGGTCGCCCGTAAGAAGCTGTCGGCTGCCGGAATCGAAATCCCGTCACCCGCTTTGGAAGGACTTTTGAATTTACGTATATATATATAATTTTAGAAAAATATGAAATCAAACTGACCTCATATTTTTCACAGTTTAAATGAAAGAGCACTCTATCTCAAATCCGGTATCTATCCCGAGGGATAAACACAAGACTTGAGGATGAGACTCGATCAAATAAACTAAGAAAGATATGACGTCCGTTTGGTCTGCGAAACTGTTTTATTTGCCGACAAGTTCCCCTATTTAATACAGAAGAATTAAATAGGGTTTATTTTAAGCTGGGTTCGGAAAAATTCTCTATAAGGGCAAGCCCCTATAGTTAATTACATCTTAAATGACCGAAGTCACCTAAGAAAACTCTCGATAAAAATCAGGGAATAATGTCTTCAAAGAGGTCAAAAGGATAGGACTTTTCAACGAAATCGGACGAAGATGTGTGAAAGGGGAAAGGCTATAATCTGGAACATTGTTGAGGAATCCAAATGAAGAGAAACTAGGGGAGGTCACAGATCCTGAGGAGAACCTCAGTGACTTCCCAGTCTATCCTATGGTTTGGCTCCAATTTTAGGAAGAAAATATTAAAGTGTTTTATCCTGCCAATTTTATTTAATTAGGGCTTATATTTGCGTGACAAGGTCCCTCAAATTGCCTAGAAGATATGAGGGTTTACGTCGTATCGGACGACAACCTCAGAACCTAAAACGAGTTTAGGGCTTAAATCGTACGGCAGAACTATACGAATGCCTAAAGAAAAGGGAGAGGATTTATGTTGCGCTAGGCAAACAACCTCGAAAACCTATGGATTGTTGTTTAATTTCTAGGAAAAGGAATGGTTTTGCTGGGGGAAGACATGTTCTGCTGTTGAAGATGGCCGTG
>NW_018165190.1:182311-182870 GCF_001263595.1 Phalaenopsis equestris | reverse complement strand
GCAAATACAGCCCTCACCCTAGAGCCAATCCAACCTGCAACTAGGGTCGAACCGAGCTCAATCGAGAAACAAAGCCAAAGCCAAGCTACAGCTAGAGTCGAACCAAGCTCGATCAAGAAACAAAGCCAAAGTCAAGCTCGGCAAAACCAAAACCGGCATCAACGATTTTTTTTAAATTCAGATTTTTTTTTATACATATACATACAAAAATGCAGCTCTAGCCATTTCAAGCCAAAACCCAAGTCCCAAACCAAGCCACAGCATTTTCTAAATAGATTTTTCTCATAGCACATATTTCAAACCAAAGAGTGTCACAGGAAGTCGAAACCAAGCCTCCAAACCAAGGAATCACCTGCATATCTAAATATTTAGGCATGAAACAATCTCAACAGGTATTCGAACAGAGGTGATGCCGCATGGGGAGCTAAATCAAACTCCATATATGTATGAGAAATAAAATGAGCTCTCTAACATTCTTTTTAAGCAAAAGCAGGTCATAAAATGCTAAAACCGAAACCCCAACATGCTTGCAAGAAGTGCTAGAATCATTTCAAAAACA
>NW_018165190.1:173746-181324 GCF_001263595.1 Phalaenopsis equestris | reverse complement strand
GACCCGCGATCGATCGTCACAAGTGGTTTACTCGAGCCCTCGGCAAATAACGGTGGAGGCAATGTGAATTGCGGAGATCGGACACGTCGACTCTCCGAATTGCGAAGCTGGTGCGCGCAGGAGTGCGAATTGTGCAGAAGGCCACCCTAAGGCTCGGAAAGGTCCTATAGGAATCCATTTTGGGTTTCCTCATGTCGGTTTCATCCTTCTAAGTGTTAGAAGTTGATACCGCACACGCGAAACTCCAAAAGAGGACGGAAATAGGTCGAACTAAAACGAGGCGGGCACCACTTCTAAGGTTCTAAGATAGTCGCAGGAAGACCCCTAAGGCTAGATCCTAACTCCTACGAGGAATACTAGACCTCACGAAAATTGAGGTCAACACAACCCTTGGCGCTTTTCTGTGACATCCAGGTTTCTTTAAGACTGCAATAATCACACCTATCTTTTGCGAACACAACAACTCCAAGCATCCCATTCAACCTCAACCTCCTAGCATCCCTCACAATTACAACTACAATGGCACCTCTTTACACCACAAATATGAACAAAAGGTTATGCTATTGAAACAAATGGCATTCATGGTGCTATGTTAGATGGCAAATCCTTGTACATGCAATTTGGCTTTCGAGCCACAAGTAAAAATAGCCTTATTATTTCTTATTTCATATAATATACTGGATGGCATATTCTTCCAAAGATAGAAACAACAAATTTTATGGTTTTCCTTTAGATCGTATTCATGAAGGTGTGATCAAGGGCAACATGCAAACCTCTTACATTACACTCAACAAACTCAGAAAAGATGAGAGAAGTTCATAGGTGAATATATGGTGAGTAATATTAATAGAAAACTTATCAAAAGTAGAAAATCTGTCATCATCTTACATATTGTCCAATCATTGTGAGAGGAAGTCAAAAGCAGAACTGAAAATATAGACCGAGAAAGTATCCTTGTCTTTAGCCCGTTCTATGAAAATAACCAAACATATCACAATTAACTCGGACAGAGAAGAAGGGACTAGCAATACATCCTTTCATTCAATCGGTGAATTTGTTAGGGAGTCCTTTCATCTTGATTTCTTGTAAGATGTAAGATCCATCAACAATGCCAAAAGGCTTATCCATGTGCACTTTGATCCTCATAGAGTGCAACATTTTTCCAAATTGTAGTCATGAAGTAGCTCATGAGCTAAGAGAGGCTAATAGATATCTCTCCTGGGAATGAAAGCAAAACTAGTCTTTTTCAACATCATATCCACGTCTGACTTTATGCAAAAAGAAAGCATCTCTGATATAAATCTACAAAGAATTGATAAGCCATTAGTGAGCTTGATCGCCATTTTTGTTAGAACCAAAAAAAAATCTGAGAGTTTGCAACCCACGTGCCATTAATAATGATAGGCTCAAAAACTTGATGTAGTTTGTTCTTTAGACTACCAATACCAAGGGATATATAAGAATTGGCGGTTAAAAAAATTACCGAACATCTGTCAACTCAAAGTAACATGCAAGCCAGCACTTATCATCCTTACTCAACACCTTGGGGATATTAAAATCATTAAGCTTTCGCCAAAAATCAAAATTGATCGTGTTCTTCATAAACTCCATAGCATGGTGTTATTTGCACTAGTTTGGGGGAAATTTCCGTAAGGGAATTTGATTTCCATGATAACATTTGACGTTGCACACCATTTGAGAGTTTGACGAAAGAATAGGTATTGTTGTCTCCAAGCTTGAGACATTCTTTTCTAGATTGTTTCACCTAGCACACTTCTTCCATATTTGATAGGTTTTTTTGATCCTAGAGCCATTTCCTTTCAATTATGACCAAAGCCATAGCATTAGGATTTTTGACTGTTAGAGATTGTTTCGTTTCATATTTAACTCTAGCTTTAAAAGTATGGAACTTCATAACAGCATCCCCATAGTAAAGACAGAGAACAATATGAGAAGTCCATTCAGAAATCAAACCAATCAAAATAAACTGAATGAGATCGAGTCAGCATTCACAACATCAAAGGCAGGCACAATAAAATAAATCGCCTCCAATAAGCCTAACAGTTGAGGACAGGAAGGGGGTACAGCCAAGAAGGGAGGTGAGTTGGGAGTGGGAGTAGTGAGCATTGCTAAAGATGGTGATGACAAGCAAAGAGAAGCAACTCAATGGACAGTGCCAATAACCAACAAACTTGCATTATGTTGCAAGGGATAGTGTGAACTAGCAACTTTCTTTTGATTGCTAGTGTCTACATAGTCTAAGTCACTATGGGCGGGCTTGAAAAATTCATGTACAACCCTTCTACAAGAGATAGCGGTCCAAGGTCAGATTTATAGAAAGCAAATAAGATTTTAGATTAAATACAACAACAACAAAAAAAAAAATGCCCTCTTTTTGCAAGCACATTAAAATTTAGTTCAATGTTTTTCATGGACGTAAGCCCTACAAGTTATTAATACTATCGATCACAAACTTCTAACTTAAAAAAATCAATAGGCTCTAGATGTTTAATGTATAGTAGCAACAAATATGGATTTAAGATGATGAAATATATGACCTTTAGCTTGAGCATATGAGAAAATGGAGGAGATAATGATTATGAACTCAATGAAGATCCTATAGTTCCATCACCTCAAATATTTGCGATTGTTAATCTACTTAATTAGAGGTGATAGTCGACTCAACTTAGCTGAATGATTTTTTTTCATAGTCATGCGTTACATATTCTAAAAGATCTTTGTAGATCTATGGTGAATGGCTATCTAAAGGGCTAAATTTAAGTTAACCTTAGCTAATAGAAGATTTTGTGCACTATTATAGCATACTTCATGATTGACCCCGAGGGTCTTTAGGTAATTGGGGAACTGATAAGTCATGACCATAACCATAATTTAATGATGCCATTTTATTAAAATTTAAATTCTACAATCCTACGCATCCACACAACTTGTTTCACAAACAGGTGACAATTGAGTGAACTTCATGTGAGCAAAGCATTTGAACCCAATTTGAGCAATACAATGTTTGTTTTCCATTGTCTTTGTTGCATTCATTAGATTTAGATTTTGAAGATGTAGAGGTGAACATTCACACATTTTACATAGCACAAGTTACACAGTATGATTATTATCGAAAATGCACCTTGATAAGTTAAATTAGCCTAAAGATTTGCAATATTAATGAACTAATCAATTCTTTTTTTCTAGGTTTAAGCCGATACATAATGGCATGCAACCCATGAATTGTTCCTTAATCAACACCATCTTTTAACTTCCAAAGAGAAAAAGGTCCATGCAATTTCAAACAATCCAAGAAATAAATAAAGTAGATAACATAATGCTACAATATTTACATAAATATGGATGTGGGTGCAAGGATTTCCTTGGCCCAAGGCCATTTAGAAAGATTAGTGAAATTATATACATAATCATACTTCACCTCATTAACTCGAATTCGGTCTTGGGAGCAGCGACATAGCTTTAAATCTATAATCCAAGTAGTTGCCTCCTTATATTGAATCAATTTCCTTCTCTTGTTCTCTATATTCTAGTTAAATGTTCCATCATCTAGGGTTTCCTAGATCTAGGCTTTTGGTCATAAGAGTTGTGAACATGGGGCACAACGATAGTTGTGTTGCTTCTAATGCCCGGTATCCCTCATTGATGATCTAGAATGAAAATATGAGTCAAATCAGCTGAAGATGAGACATATGACCAGCTCCTAGAAAGTGTCTTTTTTGACCCTGTCAACATGGGAAACTATCAATTTGTCTTATACATAAATCGACAAAAGTAAGCATCCATGAAAATGTTTTTGGTGTGGTTGTATCACTTCTAACTTACTCTTATGTCGGCCAGGAGTTCATAAGGGAGGGATTGAACCACGATGAAAAAAGCAAATATTATTACTCAAACAAAATAAACAGTTAAAAGATCACAACAAAAAGGAAATACAATAACAAACACAACAAAGACATGACAAGGTTTGTAATTCTAAAGGATTTATGGTGGCTGAAAGGGTGGTGAGAGGGGTGGTGAAACAACAGTCGCGAGAGGAATAAAAAGGTGGGCCTGCAGCTGGAGGACAACAGAATGGAAGAAGCAGGTGTACAGCTAGAAGGGGGAAAACAAGGGTTGGGTTGTGGTTGTATAGGAGGCAAGTGGTCGGTTGGTTGGAGAAAACGAGTGACTGAAGGGTTGGGGGAAACAAGTTGTTGGAAGAGGGAGTTGGCGACCGATTGGAAGAGAGAAGACTATGAACAGGTTGTGGTTGGATGGGGAAGCAAGGAGCAGTTTGGGACAGATAAACACAACCTCGAACGAATTACATTCATCACCTTCTCGCCTTTGAATACAGTTCTTGAAGGAGACCCTAAAGGCTTACAACTGTCCTAACAGAAATCTGAAAACAAAGCTGACCTAGAACACACAAAATAACATATGGTTATCATTAAATGACAAAAGAGGGGCCCACTCCTTTTGGGAGGCAACAACCAACCTTAAGGAGGCCAGCCCACACTTCCTGCTTCCAACTAGAACAGTCCAATTTGCCGAAAATCCTTCCAGTGGCTAGTCTAGCCTTCACGTCCACATCAGTCTCCCAGAGTTGGGGGAGCTTCGACCTCATCCATTGAAGATTCCATGATCTCGCAGTATGGAGTTAGATCAGTCATGTTGAAGATAGCAGAGTTGTTGTAATCCCCCAATAAATCAATCATGTAGGCATTGTCATTTAACTTCTTGAGAATTCTAAAAGGTCCATTTACTCTATGCCCGAGTTTCCCGAACGATCCTGGGGAAATCTCTATTTCTTCAATCTAATCCAAATTAGATCTCTCTCCTAAAAGGTCACCTTCTTCCTGGTTTAATTAGCCTGCGTCTGGTACTTGTGATTCTATTTGACAATCTCTTTCCCAACCTCCTAGTACAACCTCCGAATTTCATGTACTCTCGCCTCAACATCCCCACTAACCTCCAACATAGGAAGAATTGATACTAACTCAAGAAGAGTGAGTGGATTGCATCCATACACAATTTGAAAAGATGTATGTCCCATAGTCCGGCTCACTGACCTGTTGTAGTCAAATTCAACATGGGCTAGGAATAGGTCTCACTGTTTGACGTTCTTTCCTATGGAGCACCTCAAAAGATTTCTCATCCTATTCAACACTTCCATCTGACTGTCTGTCTGCGGATGAGTTGTTCAACTGAATTATAGGTTAGTACCAAGTTCTACCCACAGGGTTCTCCAAAGGAGACTCAAAAACTTGACATCCCTATCAATTCTAATGGTCAGGGGCATTCAATGCAACCTCAAGATCTCTCTAAAGTACAAATCAATGACATGGGACGTCTTCAAAGTCCTGTAGCATGGCACGAAATGAGCCATCTTCGAGAATCATTAAACCACAAACATCACTGAATCTTTGTTTCGTTGTGCATTAGAAGACTCGTCATAAAATACATGCTGAAGTCAACCCAAGGGCCTTTGGTACCAGGAATGGCGTGTATAGCCATCAATTTTGCCCTCAGGTCTTGGCCAGGAGGAAAGCTTTGCACTATCGGACGTATCTATCCACATATCTCATCACTCGAGCAAGAAAAAGTGTTCCTTCACTAGTGCGAGATTCTTGTCTCTGCTAAACTAACTTGCTAGTTTCTCGTTATGACTCTCATGCATCATGCCTTCTCTCAACAATCATCTGGGCACAAACAACTTACAAATGGTGGAATGGATAACCATCATCTCTGTGGTTTAACCCTATGGGCCTCTCCTAACAATGTTCCTCATCTGCCATGTACAACTCCTTCACAACCTCAAATCCCACCACTCTAGACTATAAGGAGGTAATCAACAAATGGCGCCGATTCAAGGCATTGGCTACAAGATTCTGGCTTCTGGCCTTATGCTTGAGCATAAATTCAAATGAAGCTAGGAACTCAACCCACAATGCATGTCTACCCTTCAACTTGCTCTAACTACTCAAGAATCTCAACGCCTCACAATCTGTAATAAAGTGAACTTGCTTTGCAACAAGTAGTTACTCCAGTTGTGGAGGGATCTTACAATGACATAAAACTCCTTATTGTCTGTTAAATACTTTCTCCTAGACTCTTTCAATTTCTCAATGAAGAAGGAGATAGGGTGTCCTTCCCGGCTCAGCACAGCTCCAATCCCCATATTAGAGGTGTCACACTCCACCTCTAACAACTAACTAAAATCTGGTAAAGCTAACACGAAGGCCTATATCACCTCCTTCAGAGTATCAAAGCTGTACTGGGCAGCCTCTGCCCACTGAAACTTCTCCCTTAAAAAGTTCAATTAGAAACTAATGGTGTTGAGGCTCTTGACGAAGCACCTGTAAAACGACGCTAACTTCAAGAATTACCCCAACTCGATAAATGGTTATGGGGGTGCCCAATTCACGATTGCCTCTATCTCGTAGGGTTCATCCGAATGTTTGCACCGGATACAATAAAACCCAAAAAAATATAACTACACACCTGCATCGTCAAATAGTGTTTCTTTGAGTGAGCATATATATTTTCTCTTCCTACATAGCCTCAAAAATCTACCTCAAATGCTACAAGTGCTCCTCAAAATTGTTGTAGACAAGGATATCCTAAAAGCAAACAACCACAAACTTTCCAACGTAGGCCAGAAACACTTAATTCATCAGCCTTATGAAAATCCTAGGTGAATTAGACAGTCCAAACGACATGACGATCCACTCATACAGCCCATCTCTTGTCTTGAAGAAGGCCTTCTATTCATCACCCGATCTCATTCTGATTTCATGACATCAGCTGGACAGATCAATCTTGAAAAAGATTATGGCTCTATATAATCGATCCAGTAGGTCGTTCAGGTGAGGGATAGGGAACTGATAATTGATGGCGATCTTGTTAATAGCTCGCCCATCGATGTACATCTCTACAAATCTTCTTTCTTGGGCACATCGGTGAGGGAACAACAGAAGGGCAAATATTCTCTTTTACCAAACCCCTAGAAATGAGATCCTGCAGTTACCTCTGTAAATCCTCGTACTTCGTTGGCCTCAATCTGTACGCAAGCTTGTTTAGAAACACTGATCTTGAGATAAGATCTATGACATGTTAGATATCACAAAACGGCGGTAGACCCCCTTGGTAGGCTATCGTCATGACCTCTTGAAACTCGACTTAAATTGGTTGGACCATCTCTTGTGGATATGTATCCTCAGTTCCCTCTAAAACCACTACAACTAGTGTAACTAAGGCCTCTCAAACTGAATGTAAAAAAGTGGTGCATGGGACCTCAAACTTATCCCCTACCAGTAGGGCTATAAAAAAAGCTCGTTGTTTCGCGAACAGTTCGTGTTCGGTTCGTCAATGAGTTCGTGTTCGATTCGTTCGACAAGTAAACAAGACGAACGTGAACAAATTTTTTTCGTTTGGTTAGTTAAACGAACCAAACACGAACAGTGATGCGTTCGTTCATGTTCGAATCATTATTGTTCGAAATATAAAATATATTAAAATAATTATATATATATATAATTTATGATATTTTAAAAAATTAAAATTTATAAATTATAT
>NW_018165190.1:159334-173539 GCF_001263595.1 Phalaenopsis equestris | reverse complement strand
CAGTGACTTCACGAACAATTTCGAACACGAGCTTATTTCAAACAAACTAAATTTCAAACGAACCGAACACGAACACAAGCTTTGTTCGTTCGTGTTCGGTTCGTTTACACCCCTACCTACCAGTGTAGTTGCTCCTCGAAAATTCTTGATGGGCAACAGAACGATGGGTCTCCCCTCCTCCATGAACGTGTAAGTGTACTTGAACTCATTGTGTTGTGTCTTGCTATCGAACTGTCACGGTCTCCCCAAAAAGATGTTGCAGACATCCATGGGCACGACATCATATCACATCTGGTCCTGTGGTTGATCGACAATGAAAACTCTAGTAAGCATTGCTATCTCATTCCCTTCAACCACGTTAGAGAATAGGGTTGGGAGTATTTTTGTGTAGTCAAATCTAACGTCTTCACCATGAAAACAAAGACCACATTCTCACAGTTTCCTCCATAAATAATGAGACTGCAAACTTTCACTCTCACTGTACACCTAGTGCGGAAGATATTGCACCCAAACCACGAGTGATTTCTCAATGGTTTCATCTACAAAATTCTTCATACCATTAGCATTGCCCCTTCATCCCCCAGGAGCTGGTATTCTTCCCCTTAATCCTCTGTTGTTTCTTCATCACTCACTTCCTTCACGACACTCTGCTTGGTAAGGAACACTACTCTACTCGTCGGGCAGCTAGAGGTGACATGATCATATCCAAGGACTCAGAAACATTTTCGGGCTAGAATCGTATCGGGTGTACTACTCTTCTCCGACTTCTTCCCGCACTGATTAGCCTTGTCAATTCCCTGTCCAATTCTACCAACTCCTCCAAGTGTATTCTTATTGGAGCCTCAAACAAAAAGGGTTGTCTAAAGTTAGCCAAGTACATCTGCTTCTTCTGTTGTCATTTCACTTTTAACGCTAAGGTTTGCACGGCTGTCCGTGTGCAATAGGTTTGCAGTTGGACTACATTACTGATGGCGGGCTTCAGGCCCCCCAAATACCAGGCTATGGAAAGCTCCTCTGCCCCTTTTAGTTCACATTTTAATATGAGTTGCATGAATTTTGTCTTTTATTCCTCCACGGATCGCTCCTTCTGTAGCAAGTAGTGAATTTTTATGAAAATATCTTAACACTAATGTGGGGGTAGGTACTGTCACTGCAGCGCCTTCTTCATCACTTAATAAATGATTTTGTCCCGCCCTTCCTTCTATCTTCCTCTCTTCAGGTTCTCCCACCACAATGAAGTATACTTCATCAGCTTGATGGCAACTAGTTTCACTCTTCAGTCATCCAGCACATACTTGTACTCGAAGATGCACTCAACCGTCTGCATCTATTCAAGGAAATCATCGCAATTCATCCTCCCATCGAAGTTCGTTCGGTCCACTTGAACTCCCAGATTTATGAGACTTTTAGCCAGCACCTCCTCTCTTGGTCTCCTCTAATACTAAATTCTAAAACCCTTGTTGATTCTCCTCTTCATTGAAGTCATTCCCATAAAGGGGGTTCAAGTATTCTTCTGGCCCTCCTCCCCGAACCTCACTATTATGGTCGTTGACCTCGCACATGGTCCTTTCCTCAAAGGCCTCGAGCCTTTGTAGCACTTGGTGGAGTATCCATTGTATGTTGCCCATGGTAACCTACTCAGGTTTCGACAATTGCTTTCTCGGCGGCATGATTAGGGTTCAGGGGTGGATAGATGGAAAATGTGTAGGGTGGGGAAAGAAAAAAATTTGGGGGTAGGTGGAGATAGGTTTGGATATGACAAATGTTAGAAACCCAAGGACAGGACTACAGTTAGGCTAGCTCTACTACAAAATGATACCGGAGTTGAGCCAAGCCACAACAAAAAATGCAAATATTTTTACTCGAAGAAAATAAGCGACAATAAGTTCACAAAGAAAAGAAAATACAATAAAAAACACAACACATATATGGCAACAGTTGTATTCCGAATGAATTGATGGTAAACTGGCAACTGGAAGGGTGGTGAGAGGGGTGGTGAAGCAACGGTTGAGGTAGGTACAACGAGGTGGGCATGCAGATGGAGACGACAGCAGTAGGGAAGAAGCAGGTGTTAAGGTGAAAAGGGAAAACAGGCATTGAGTTGCAATTGTATAGGATGGAGAGTGGCCGACAAGTTGGAGAAAACATGTGGGTTGGAAGGTTAGGAGAAACACGTGGTTGGAAGGGGGAGCTGGTAGTCGGCTTGAAGGAGGGAGACTAGGAACAGACTGCGACTAGATGGGGAAACTTGTAGTTGGATGGGAAAGCTTAAGGATGGAGGGGAATTTGCAGTTGGAGGGGGAAACCTGCGGTGCTAGATGGAAAAACAAGGAGCTGGTTGGGACAAATAAACACCACCTCAAACGAGTTACAACTGTAGCATCTCGTCTTCGAATAAAGCCCTTAAAGGGAAACCTTGACGTCGGCGGCTGTCCTGACAGAAATCTAAAAGCAAAACTGACATAGAACACACAAAATAACATATAAATACTATTAGGTGAAAAGGAGTGGCCCACTCCTTTTGGGTGGAAACTCCCAACCCCAAGGAGGCCAGTTGACTCTGTCTGTTTCCAACTGGACTGGTCCAATTGGCCGCAGATCTTTCCCAAAGTCGATCCAGCCTTCACATCCGCATCAAGGATGCTATGCAAACAATGATACGAAGATCACCAATTAAGATAAGAACCTCACCCTTGAGTCTCGATAGCTAGAGTTTAAAATAATATATTAGAACACAAGCCTTGTGTTACAAAGTTCCCTAAAATTTTCATTCTGAAAGCAACAAAAATAGCGGTGCCACCTTCACCTGAAGCCAAGAATGTAAACGATAATGATCATGAGCAGAAACCTACATGAAGTTAGAAGATATCTTGTTCGCCTATTCTATTGTTGTTTAAGAACTGCTTTGAGTAGCAAAAGAGTGAAATTCATGATTGAGTGATCCTATGTCTGCAGTATGGATTCAAAAGTCTTTTCTTCCGTGATTTTGTTTCCTAGCTTCAAAAGCTGTTAAAATTCCCTCAGAACATTGTATGAGTAAAGAATCTTTTTTCTCGAAAGAATATTGGCTTCTTGAGAAAAACAGACATATTCATAGCTATTGTTTCAAAAGGCTCTTATGCTGAGGCGCAGAAAAAAAACCCTCGAGATATAAGACTCGGTGTCACCAATGAGGCTTGCATGTTCTTCGACTGAGGCGTACACCTCGATCAAGCTACAAAAAAATGCATATAATATTTTATCACTAAAATATAGTATATTATATGATATTATATTATACAATATTATATTATATTTAATATATCTGATACAATGCCACAAAAAGATTAAAAGATAATTTAAGTATAATTATTTGATCATGTAATTAATTTTATTTTTGTTTTACAATTGATTGGATTTCATATTAACAGATAGTAAGAAAAAAATGCTAATAAATGATGAGCATTTTAAAGTTGCAAATGAAATAAAATTAGATGATAATAAATCTGATGATTCTCTTGAAAATGATGAAGGCAATGATGAGTACACAATGGATCTTGAACCTAATTGAATATTTAAATTTTAAGTAAAGGTTTACCTATAATTATATTTCAACTTATATTTTATATCAACATTTAATATTATGAATTGTGATTTTTTTCTTTATGATAACAAACTAAATAACAATTTCAATGATTTATATAATATTTCTTATTTATTTTTAATTTTATCAATTTTTATTAAGCGTATGTCTTGCCAGAGCAAAATGCCTCGGTTCCCAATATTGCCTTCTAAAAACTTCTTAATCATAGGATAACATGGCGCATCTTGTGACATAAAAAACTATTTGGAGCAAAAGGTCATGTATGTTCCTAAAATTAAAAATACACCACAGAATGGAAAAGGTTGGGCACTTACAAGGCATCCATATTGATTACCATATGTTTTAAAATCATAAAAAAAAATTAATGAGCAAAAAACTCAAATTCTCTTAAAAATTAGAAAGAGCCAACAATTTCTACTTGCTACAAGTTCCACAGAACAGGCCATTATTAGATTAAGGAACAGTCATGTCTGAACCAAGCAATCAGCATTCATATTAGGCAAATTTCTAAAACCTAAGAAACATAAGGTGATAAAAACGCAATAACATATTACCAACATCCAATCACAAAGTTTAAAAAAACTCAAATAAAATGCAGCTAATCATTCTAAGAATAAACAATTAAAAATGGTTCATGCTCAACAGTAATTTTATTTTTTCTGTCTAAAAAGAAAAAGCAAAAATCCTTACTTGTGCATGACAATCCAACTCACTCCAGGAGACATTGATTTTATTACTGAATCATGAGCCCCTAAGACAGCCTGCATATGCCATCATTCATTAAGTGATTCACGAAACTTTCTAAATATGCATGCATGCATCTATGTATATCCAAAACATACATTGTATACTGCAGCCTGGTCATTTGTGAATTGTCCACTAACCTGAACAGAAAGAAGTTAAATAAGAAAAAGCTGTAACATTTAAGATGGTAACAAGAAGCACGATTAAAAATGAATTATTTTCATTTTTTTCTTTTAAGATTAGTAAAATTCAAGTAAAGCTCTATCATCAAAGCATAAAAACTTCAAGAATCTCTGCAAAATAAGTTCTCAAAGACAATAGATCACAATAGGTGAATATATATATATGAATGCTACTCATCAAATCAAATATATATATATATATATATATGAACGAGACAGACGGACAGACGGACGCATGTCTACACACGCACGCATGCACACACGTGTACACATGCACAGATAACACACACACACACACTTCCCAGAAGAGAACAGTCATCCTCCAGCCACTTAAACTTAATGTCATGTTCTTCAAATGCATGGTCAAAACTATGCATTCTCTTGAATAATCATTAAAACTAGAATCATCTGTGACTTTTAGGCATTTCCAGATAATTAAATCAATCAAACGCTTCAGATTTTACTCAATGAATTGCTTTCTTTGATTGAGATGGTAATTATAAATTCAATGTGTATAAACTTTGAAAGGGTTGGCGTTAAATAAACGAGTTTATGATGATATTCAGCGCATATTGGATTATTTTGATTCGTAGAATACAAAAACTAAACTTGAATTTTAAGAAGGCTTTTATATGTCATCTGATCATTCTCATTTTTTTACTTGCTCCATGAATAGTTAAATTATTATAAATTTAATGAAACATCATTCACAGTAATTTCATATTTTAGATCACAATCAAAAGTGTGATCTTGAATTTAAAAATTATGCTGGCATAGATAAAATTTGGAGAAAAATTGTCCTCAATTAATCAACTCTGTTGAAAGGAATTAAATCTCATAGTTGATTAAGGACAAAGTCCCAAAATGAAGTATAAAACTTAACATTCACAAAAATCTTTCATTTTTTTCTTATATAGTTATTCAAGTTCCAACTTTCTTACATTCTTGAACCATAAAAAGTCATAAAACCTATAATTACTACACTCCTTAAGTCGTTGATTTATGATCTTGAATATGTCATAAGCCACTGGTTGCCTAATTAAGCCGTCAAAATCATAAACATGTTTTACAACGAGTGGCAATTGTTTGATACAGTAAGAAATAATCCAAGTCATCACACAGTCCCTCTGCAATAAAGTATCACTACAAGCCGCAAGCCGCATTGCTAAACACTATCAGGCAACATTCAAGAGCCTATCGACACCCAACATCGGCCTCCAAATAGCCCACTGTAGTTCCCCGCCAATGTGGTCATAATTGGATTGCTAAACCTTACTTTAGTAGAGGATGGAGATGGACATGGGAGCTTTTCATCTTCCTGACAATTTCCCAGCCGCTTAAGATCAATTATGGGGTGGCAACCATTAGACTTGAAATCGCGTTAATATTTAAAAAGATATTCAACATTGGTTTGATAAACTTTCCAATGAATTTTTTGGAAATAAGATTTATCTTAGCAATCTTAATATCGTTAATAATTATAAAACGTTTTAGCTATATCGTCACATTAGGGAAAAAGAAGTTGAGGAGCTTTAACTAAAAACAAGGGTGGAAGATCAGTATTTAAGTGTTAAAATATTAAAAAGATTTGGGAGCTTCTTGGCCTACTAAACACTTTAATATTATTTTAAAAACTAAAAAGATGCCCGAGAAGTGGAGGAAGAGTATTTTGGTCCCCATTTTTAAGAATAAAGGGGATGCAAAGAGTGTTGAAATTACAGGGGAATTAAGTTGATGGGTTATACTTTAAAATTATGGGAAAGCATAATTGAACATAGGTTAAGACATGATATAACGATTTCTCGTAATCAGTTGGCCAGTGTCCCAATGCTCCTGTAAATGACAACAGTACGTCAATGTGAGCAACTCAAGGATGGTGGTTGCCAAAATAGTAAAGGTTCCATATGATTCTCCATGGTTCTTAGCATTCCATGCTTTCCAACAGTGGTGAACCACATAACAATAAATACGAGCTAATGCTTTATTATGGCCCTTAGCATTCCTTGCTCTCCAACAATGGCGAAACAACATTGCTATCAAAGCCAGTGTGACAATCACACAACTACAAAATTAATATTGAAGTCGTTAGATCAACATCTTCAACAACATTATTTCTAAGCATAAAAAATGCCCATGATTCACGTGATAAATAATATCCCATTTGAGTTGAGTTTTTCATAGAAAATAAAATTTCTAGAATTACAATCATTCCACAATCTCTGAAGTCGGAATTCTCTCAAGGACCAACTTAAAATATCTTGCTTTCTTTTGAAAAAAGAAAAAAACAAATGAAATTTTCAACCCATGCTACAAAAGCAGTTTGCCCAAAAGGGATCCTTTGGCCTTCTCAGCTTAAACAGCTGAAAATGAGACGCCAAATATTGCAGCAGAAATAAGATTAATCCTTGATCATTAGTTGACTTATAAGTAGCATAAAATATAGGTTTGGCACTAAATTACAAGCTTTGGAAAAGCATTCCCCAAATTATGAAACCAAAATATGCTATGGATGTAATCACAATCAACAAATGGATAATCATATAATCTAAGGCCGAACCCTTCTGCAACATTCAGTAAGGATATCCAAAATAATAGAGATATTAACTATACTCACGGGGAAAGAACATGTTATATCAGACCCATAGAAGTGATATTCAGATCCCATGTCAAACAAAGCCATGTCTCCTTCTTTCAATGCCTGCAAAAGAAAATGGTAAAAGGGATAACAAAAGTTATATTTATAAGAATGCAAGCGCCTGTTGCTCATTACAGCAGTGTGAAAACTTTAGCGGCTTATGATTCAGCCATGAGAATTCATACTCAAACAGAAAAACCAAACACCAAAATAAAATTTACATCAGTTATAAAATATAAGGAAAAACATCTTCCCATTTAGAAAATAAATAAGTTAATGCAAATGATATATCCTTTTCCAACACCTCAAATCATTAGTCAGAAATACAAATACACACCAGTTTCCAATTCTAAATGAAGGACCAAAAGACAAGAATAACTAGTTGTTAGCAGAATCATTGGATAACAATTTGAACTATACAAGTGTTGAAAAGAACATGCATATAAATTAGAAGGAGAAACAAAATAACATAAAGAAAGAGTGAGCATGCTAAAATAAAGAACATGTTCGTCACATACTTCCCAAAACCCTCTAACTAGAATCATAAATGCTGATGTGAGTGGCCAAACATCACCATTCAACCAATTCATCATCAGTTTTTAACAAAATTTGTTCCAAATATGCTGCATAAAGATAACTAAATGACAAGGCAGGGCAGGTAAAAATGAACCCCATGCACATCAAGTAGTTAACTTTTTCAATTAATTGAACCTTGAAGAAAATACAAAGCACCGGGATATATAAACTAAGAAAACAAATTTTTGGATAAACTACGAAAAAGTAAAAAGTAAAACCAAAACAGACACCTTATCCTTAGGAGCCCTAAGCAAATCATTGAATTTTTAAGTAATGTCAAACTTGCATTTGGGTCTTTTCAAGTAAATATACTATTAGGTTTAACATATTAATTTAGAAATGTTTTGAGATATATATTCATTCCAAGAATAGTTTCTTAGAAAGCAAATTGGTTCCATAAAGGCAAAAATTTGGCTTCGTAGTAATTTTTCCACTACCTAAAAAAACACTATTTTACACTCTGCATCATTTTTAATTGTTTTGGATTTAATCCTTTTAAGAGCTTTTGGCAAGTTTTTCAATCAATCATTCAAAAGTTGTTCCTTAGGTGATACTGGAACTAATCAAATCCTCAGTAACAAAAGCAAATTTCATTAAACAAATGATTAGAGTTACAAAAATGACTCAAACAGAATTGAAATTACAACAAACACTAATCCCTGGCTAATGTCGGATGAGAAGATCCAAGGGCAACGGTGGCGTCTGCAAAGGTGGTTGGGAGTTGCAATGGTAGGGGGTTGTAGAATATGTGGTGGGATGGTGGGGGTTATGGTGACCGATGGCATGGAGTAGGGGATACGGGAAAGACTAAGTTGGTTGTTGTCCAGGTAGGTTGGAACCGTAGGGAGGGGCTGCAGTTGGGCAGTTATGATAGGGTAGCTAGCGGCCTGACTGGTGGCTGGGTTGGTATAGGGAGAAGTGCAGGCCCAAGGTAAAAAGAGGTACAGGCCAGCAGTTAGGTAGGCAAGCAGAGGCAGCTGGCTGTTGAAGGTTGGACGAGGAAAAGGAATGCTAGCCAGCGGCTAGGGACAGGAAAGGAAGGGAATAGAAGAGGATACAGCACCACTTCGGAGAAGAATACATCCGGAGCACCACATGTCGCCGGATACAGGTGAGAAGAAGCCAACTAAGGCAAACCTCAACCACATGGCATCCATGTTGGTGACAATCCATAGCGTTTTCAAAGAACTCATGGATAAATAGGACCTTATCCAAGATCAACATCTTAATGTTAGAGTTGCCTTAGTTGGCAACAATGAGAGAAGATCAAATGTAATAAGCAGAGAAAAAAAAATATCATGGTTAATTCAGTCCTTTGTCGACCTAGGAACAACACCATTGTCATTCAGGATTTGAACCCACTTAAAATCAAGTGCCAAAAATAACAGGTTTAAGCAGATATGAAGACCGATATGATTTAAGTATAAAAAAATGCAAGGAATTTACCACTTCATACAGTTTAAATAATATAAAACTTAAACTGGGTTCATTATTTAAAAAAAAAAAAAAAAACTTTAGGTTGCTACCATACGAATGAGTTCATATAAGCTTCCCATAGAGAAATAAAAATGCACTGGGAAGATGTAATCCATAGAAAATATTATAATCTTGCATCGCGAGGCATGGTATTGACGAGAAATATATATAAAATTTCAAACTTCCAATACGCAGCTCCAAATGTTCCAAAATTGTAAGTGATACGACCTAAATAAGGTACTTTCAAGTAATATTAAACTTCCCACCATATATTGAACCCTCTCTCCTCCACCCCAACCCCACCACAAATAACCACCAATGCCTTTAAAGAAAGAAAGGACTTTCTTACAAACTAAAAGAGTGAGGAAATAATATATCTGCTCTATCACATTTTCAGCAAGTACACAAGGGGAAGAATCATAAAATCAATTAGAAAAAAAAAAGAGGGAGAGAATAATAGCTTTTTATCGACTTAGAAGAAAAGAAACCAGGATAATCAAGAAGCACACCCGGTCGTTTGGAGCAGCTGCATGACCATAGTGAAGAACAGCACTGCACAACGAGCAAAACAATAGAATAAATAAGATGTCCATAAGATTTCAATTAGCATAAGCCTTAAACAGTTTATAAGATCCAAACACAAAAAGAAAACAAAAAACGTGACAAAAGAACATAGCTAATGTTTCTTTCAGCAATGAATCATAAATGAACAGCTTTAGTTATCAGCCAAGACACCATAACATTAGCATCAAGAAGCGTTTCAACTAAAACGAAGAGGTTAACGTTTCAATCAGAATCAACCAATGAAGAAGATGTACATACACTAACCAAACAGCCAAATTACTATGAAACTCCCAAGAAGTTTCATTACTTATATCTGATTTTAACATTATGCACTTAAGTCTGTTTGAACCACATTGACGGGCTACTATAATTAGCCAAAATGAGACATCATGGCCACCAAGGAGATAAAAAGATCAATTTAAAAAATTCTCAGTTTTGTAACATTTACAGGAACATGTTCTCACCTGTTTTCACCTGTGGCACAAATACATGTATACGAACAGTGCCTACAACCACCATACATGTAGATGTGATGCAGAAAGATGCTTTCCAACTGATACTCTTTCATCTCTGCTCTGATTCTTCTCATAACCTAGTCAAAAGTACGCAGCAAGAAACTGAACGATAGCTGAACAAATACCAATTATTTCGACAAAGACAACCGAGTCCATAAATATTGTGAAGTATTAATATAGCAATCAAACAACCATGCAGCAAGAAAAACAGCATCATCTAAACTACAAATTCTATATTCGAATGTATTAAAAACCCCAAAAGACCACTTTAAAATGAGAATATGTATGAAGCAATAACTCTGCTGTCCTTTTCTCCTTAAAAAGCAAGAGCCCTTGTCTCCTTAAAAAGCGAAAGCCCCATCAAATATAACCATTTTAATATTTTTAAAATGATCAAACGTAACATGAAAATTATTTCTATCAGGTTAAAGTTCAAAAATTGTGATTTTATATAGATAAATGAAAATTCTTAAAACAACTTCTATTTTACATACAGAGAAAAAGGGTTAGAAAGCTTCTAACTAAACAAAGAAAATGGAAAATTCATCATATGTTTTATCAATCTTTCCTTTACTTATTTGGTACAAAGTAATCCTTATTCTATTACTTGAAAGCTTTCAAAACTAGCACCGTTTTTATTACTGACTGGATACTTTGCTGAATCAGATTTAGCGAACCAACCAAGTTCAGTGGTTATTTTGTGAACAATTACATGATACACTAACTACTCATAAGATGTTGAGGATGAACTTAGGCTCAAAGATAATAAGATTCGAAAAACAATTAACATAAAGAATGATGTTACAAGTCATTAAAAAGCATGAACACTACTATGGGAACAAAACTCAAATTTAACATGTCCAATTCCTCTCTCTAGAACTCCAAACATTATCCCTATAGACTTTGTATATACCCTCACTCTCAATAGATACATCAGAGGTTAAATCAAGCAGGAAAGTAAAATGGAACGCTCATGTTACACTATTTACTTCAGCTTCTCTCACTTCAATGGATTATATAAAAAATGAAGCTTAGGTGATACTTTACTTAAGCTTCTTCCCACTTGACACTCTTCTCTCTTTCTCCCTCCGCATCATACCCCTATATCTCCTTAGATATCTCTCTCAAATGGATAAATAAAGCTCAAAGCATCAAGTATTAATCCCTTGAACATTTTAATATTCAGTAGAAACAATAGGTATACTAGCCATTCAGGGTGAAACAGATATCTCTCACGCTGCTCCACTTTCACATCTCAAATAAGCTCATTCTTGTGAACGTCAAACAAAGATATTCCTCTAAAGAGTGCTTTAAGAGGGTAGTTGCAACACCCAAATTTTAGCAATTTTAAGGCATACCTTAAATTTTGCATCCTTCATAATTCAACTCAGTCAATTTTATAAAATTCTATAGATTGAATTTATCAATTTGATATATAGCACCATGCTTGAATTTTTGAAGTATGAGAAGATATAAAATTATGAAACAAAAGTTTAATCAAACTTAAATATGGCCTTAATTAAACATTAATTCCGTGTCATTGTTGTAGCCATTGCCATTCCTACGTGATTTTCAGTCGTGGGATGGTTCAAACAGTTGAGATCCAATGAGATCTCATTAAATGTCGCGTCCTCACTTCTCTTGTCTGAATTCTCCCTCACACGAGAAGCTTCGCTCAGGCACTGTAGTAGGCACAACTGGTGCATCTCGCAGGGATCCGCAAGTGGTGATACTGAGCTCTGATTGAAATAGGTAGGGAACACCATTTTTATGATGTTGCAGGCATTTGTTTTCTTTCTTACGCTTCAGTTTTGACGTTTGCAACAAATTGGTGCACTTTTTCACTCCATGTCATTGTTGTGAGAGGCGGGAAATGAGCGAAGAGAAGTGTAAAGAAGAAAGAAAGAAATAGAAAAGCTTTTAAGGAGAATTTATGAAAGGAAGCCTGTATAAGTTTAGTTTTAGCAAATGAAATATGCTCAGAGTTAAGTTAAGACCGACGGTGAGAATTTTATGAAATTTTGAGAGAATCATGATTTCAGAATGTTTACGCTAGGCGGCGAGCTCAAACTGAGCTTGAGAAAACTCGACATAGGGTTGTTCCGTCGATTCAGGTGAAATGATCGTGTGTTAACTTAAGAAAACTACTCTATTGATTTTCATGTGATTGTGTTTGACACCATTATATCTAAAAGTTTATGTATATTATGAATGAATACCTGGATAAATTGTAAGAAAGTAAATTTGATTTGTTCCTTAAAATACAAGATTTTACTATATTATAAATATGATGAATAACCTTATGAAATCATTGTTTGTTGGTATTCATTTACTATGATTCATCCACATGACATATGAAATATCTAAGATTAATGCTTGTAATTAGAATTATGATTTAAAAAATGTCATGAGTGATATTATAAGTAGGCTATTACATTAATACAAGATAAAGAATGATGGGATTCCAAACTTTTGGTATTCAGATGGAGACAAAACTCTAGGAACCGTTAGGATCAGACGGCTATAGAACATAAAAAATTGTTTTTATCATAAGACTATTGATAACTGCTCTGTTGGATGACAACTTTTAACAATATTTAATGTGGCACTTGGGCTGAGTGGCGACCAAATGACATGATAGAACAAGACATAAAAATAGTCGAAGTCTATACAAATTATAAGAAACATTCATATGATTAGCTTGGGAATGTAGGAAACCATTGTCGACAACAAAAAAGAAGAAGGGAGGTGTAGTTTGTGGGTGGTCGCCCGTAAGGAGCTGTCGGTCGTCGGAATCGAAATCCGGTCGCCCTCTTCGGAAGAACGTTTTAATTTACATATATATATATATATATATATTTAGAAAAATATGAAATCAAACTGACCTCATATTTTTCAGAGTTTAAATGAAAGAGCGCTCTACCTCAAATCATGTATCTATCCCGAGGGATAAACACAAAACTTGAGGATGAGGCTCGATCAAATAAACTAAGAAATATATGACATCCGTTTAGTCTGTGAAACCGTTTTATTTGCCGACAAGTTCCCCTATTTAATACAAAAAATTAAATAGGGTTTATTTTAGGCTGGGTTCGGAAAAGCTTCCTATAAGGCAAACCCCTATAGTTAATTACATCTTAAATGACCGAAGTCACCTAAGAAAACTCTCGATAAAAATCAGGGGATATCATCTTCAAAGAAGTCAAAAGGATAGGACTTTTCAACGAAATCGGACAAAGAGGTGTGAAAGGGGAAATGCTCGAACCTGGAATAATGTTGAGGAATCCAAATGAAGAGAAACTAGATGAGGCCACGGATCCTGAGGAGAACCCCAGTGACTTCCCAGTCTATCCTATGATTTGGCTCCAGTTTTGAGAAGAAATTATTAAAATGTTTCATCCTGCCAATTTTATTTAATTATGGCTTATATTTGCGTGACATGGCCACACAAACCGCCTGGAATATATGAGGGTTTACGTCGTATCGGACGACAACCTCGGAACCTAGAACGAGTTAGGGCTTAAATCGTACAGCAGAGCTATATGAATGTCTAAAAAAAAGGTGGAGGATTTATGTTGTGCTAGGCAAACAACTTCGAAATCATATGGATTGTTGTTTAATTTCTAGGAAAGGAATGATTTTGCTGGGGAAGATAGGTTCTGCTGTTGGTTCTGCTGTTGAAGATGGTCAAGATGGTCGTGCTGCCCACCGCGCTAGCTCCAAGCTCCCAGACATGACGAGTTTAAGCTTTCTAGGGTGTCCGGTTATAGTGATAAATCAAACGGCCCTATGGTTGTAGTCCCCTAAACATCCTATGTAAAAAAGAGTAAACATGTTTAAAGTTGCAAAATGTAAAGCATGCAAGTGAAACAGTAGTAGACAGAAAATAGAAGCAGTATAACATGCTATACATGAAAGCAGGTAGAAACA
>NW_018165190.1:157337-159277 GCF_001263595.1 Phalaenopsis equestris | reverse complement strand
GAAAATTATAACATGCTATACAGAAAGAACAGTAGCAGGTAGAAACAGAAAAATTAAATGCTGTGAAATGTAAAGCAAACTTGTACGCCTGTGAGATCCGATGTTCCTTAAGTATAGCAAGCCTGAATGCATCTCAAAAAACAAAGTCCGGAAGAAAACGTCATCCAGGAAATCCGAGGAAAAAAAACGGGAAACCCGAGAAAATCAGCGAAAAAGACTCAAGTAAAAGAAAATCCTCAAAACTTCTGGGGAAATCCCGAAATGAAGGAAAAGTAACACTAGTGCCCTGTCCCAAAGCTTCGATTAAACAAAAAGAAAATTCAGATGAGGGGGACCGCAAGCACTCGTATGGGACTAAGCTCAGCTATACATTTATTCTCGAGGGTCCACGAAGGCTACTCGGTCACCCGAATGGTGACCGAATGTATAGAACCCACCACCCGTCTAGAAGGGTGTCTTGAACCTCACTTAGAGGGCTATTTCCTAGCCCTAAATAGGTATTCGTCATGTGGACAACTAGCTTTAAAATACGTTTTATGTTTTAAACATGCACACATATTTTAAACATGCAAAGAAGAGTTATCAATGAAGAGTTATCAATTTTTTCAATTTTTGTTTCGTAGAAAAGTATATTTTTGTTTGAAAATGGTTTATCCAAACTTATCTTCTTTTCTCTCTTTTTTTTTTTAGAAATTCTTGTTGTCCACGAGTCGATTACGCTATCAGGTATAGGACTACCAACAACCTGAGGAGGTTCGAGCCAACTCCCGCTAGACTTATGTCGGTGAAGGACATCATATCCTATTGTTCATCAAATGCTTGGATTTTGATGTTATAGGATAAGGCATCTTTCTGCTCTATCTTCGGTGTGCCTTTATCATCAACACCGTACGCCCCAAAACGACTACTTGCGACCTTGCTTGATGGTTTCACGTATAGCAAAAGGCTATACGTGGACACTTATGCATCAGGCATAAGAGAGTCCAAGGTCTTTCCTAACAAACGTAAATGGCCACCTCGCGCTAATTTTTCCAAACCCCAAAGACATAGGATTGATCAAGTCCACCAAGTGCTTTTCCAAAATGAGGTTTAAAATCTCCCAAACTTCAAAAGAAAGTGACCTCGGGGAAACCACCATCAATATTTCCAAACTTATGCCAAAATCAAAATTCTCCGACTTTCAAATTAATAGATAACCTCATGCATTAAACAAGCACAAAATTTGCCCATAAAACCACATAAATGCTCACGGCCAGGGTCAGCAGAGAAGAGGAAGCAGCCACCAAGGCTCTCGGCCAAGGCAAGGAACGGGGACAAAAGAGGTTCACGGCCAAAGCAAGGGACAACTGCCAAGACCCACAACCAAAGGCAGCCCAAGAGGCAACAAGCAAGGCTTACGGTTAAGGCAACAAAGGGGCCAGAAAAGAGCTGTCAAAGCTCACGGTTTAAGGCAGCAAAGAGCAACTGTCAAAGCCCACGACCAGAGGCAACCCAAAGCACAAATAAGGCCCACGACTACAGTAACCCAGAGCACCAAGGGGCTCACGGCTAAAGCAAACAAAAGAACCACCAATAGCTACAATGCCCTCGCGACAAACATAAGAGGATAATTAAAGTAATTATAATTTTTGGGATGGCAAACTTGATTCATCCACAACACTCAAGCCAATCATCCTAGCAAGAAGGACCAAATCACACTCAATGACCTACAATAGGCCTCACGGGTAGGAGGGCAAGGACCAAAAGGGGAGGCTGATTCAACCACATCACAAACCCATGGCTAGGCACCAAGCAAACATCACATTGCGGCCTCAGAAACTGCCAAATCAATCCATCAAAACCAAATATTAGCCTTCGAATGGAGACAACACAGCACGCCCAAAACAGGCTCTCGGGTAAGAGCCGAGACCAACAAGAATCAAAAAGAACCAAGCCATCTC
>NW_018165190.1:155270-157121 GCF_001263595.1 Phalaenopsis equestris | reverse complement strand
CCCCCGCGCCCAACTAGAGCCAAACCGAGCCCAGCAAGGTTAAAACAAGCAAACACAGCCCCCACTTTAGAGCCAAACCGAGTCCAGCAGGGCAAAAACAAGAGCTCTTAAAGCTAGGAAAAGAGTTTTAACATCTCAATAAAAGTCAAGACTCAAGTCTCCACAAAAGTCAACATCCCATACTCCTGAAATGAAAAAAATCGAGCACCAACAAAAGCTCAAAATCGAGCCGTTCAAGGCCCAAAACCGTGCCCAACAATATGAAAATCCAGACTCCCATAAAGCATTAAAGATTCAACCATTTCAAACTCAGAACCGTGACTTCAAATCAAGCCAAAACCGAGCCCAACAGGAACCGAAAGCCAAAACTGAGCCCAACAAGATTAAAACCAAGCCCAGCAATATGAAACTTCAGGCTTTCATAAAAAAAAATAAAGTTCTAGCGATTTCAAGCCAAGACCAAGCCTCCAAACCGAGGAATCACTTGCATATCTAAATATTTCAAGCATAAAACAATTCCAACGGATATTTGAACAGGGGTGATACCTCATGAGGAGCTAAACCGAGCCCCAGACATGTATAAAAAAAATAAAATGAACTTTCTAACATTCATTTTTAAGCAAGAGCAAGTCTTAAGATGCCAAAGCCGAAACCTCCCTAGCATGCATGAAATTCCCAATAAATTCTTCAATATCTCATGCTAAACGAAATATAAGCGGAAAGTTTAACAATATACATCCCAACATGCTTGCAAGGAGTAGAAATTATTCCAAAAACCACGCTTCAATTATCCAAATCGCTACCAACATAAATATGATAGGATAAACAAAGAACATGCCATATTCCACCACTTTAAGCAAATATTCAAATCTAAATCCTAAAACATGCTCACATTTCATCCTTCACATGCTCTTAGAGCGAATGCTTCGAAATATATGAAAGCAAAGAGAACTAGCATGTTGTAT
Organism: Phalaenopsis equestris; assembly: GCF_001263595.1. NCBI lineage: Eukaryota > Viridiplantae > Streptophyta > Magnoliopsida > Asparagales > Orchidaceae > Phalaenopsis > Phalaenopsis equestris. Next base: position 156,156 of record NW_018165190.1, on the reverse strand, counting down.
TATCCAACAGAGCCAAGCTTAAAGGCTCGGCAGAGAGGAAAACCGAAAGGAAACAGGGCACCGAAGAAGAGGGGGGGAAGAAAGGGTACCTCTATAATGTCAATGTAAAAGCACTGCAACACAAGAATTCACCTCAAAGAAATGCTCTCACAGAAATTGCCTCTCCAATCTCCTCACAGTCAAAATTTTTACTCTCCTCTCAGAAAACTTTTCTCAACAACCTTTAAAAATTCATAAGGAACTATGTTTATAGGCAGAGAAGAGAGGAGAAGAGAAAAAAGATCACACCATCGACCCACGACACTCGAATCGGGCCAAAAAAGAAAAGGACACGCTCCCTGGTCACAGAAGGCGAAGCCACCGAAACCTCTCGGACCGAGCAGCCAGCCCAGTGGCAGCAAGGGAAGCATCGGGAAGAAGATAAGAAATTGCCGTTCAAGTGTACTAGGGAACAAGCTTCCCATAGTCAAACTACCAGGAAAAGGAAAAAACCACAGCCTAAGGAGACTGGAACGACTTCGGAAAGGAGGGTCGCGAGCAGAAGAATGTCAGGCAAGGACGAACGAGGTCAACTTTCTCTCACGTGGGGGAGGAAGAGCTCGGGTGCGTGAGTTTAGGGATTTAGTGTCTAAAGAGGAAAGGGGTAAAAAAAAAGCTTTATATAAATTAATATATATACATCACACACACAGATATATCTATATATATTAAATTATATGTGATTTACTCGTGCGCGGCGTCGTAACAAAATGGGTGTCCTCCCTAGGCAAAATTGACGCTCCGGACATGCCGGTGCAGTTTGTTTTGTCATCCGGGGTCGCTCGACGACGTCGTCGACAATCAGGCCAAAAACCCGTCAAAATTTAAATTTCAAAAAATTTTGACC
>NW_018165190.1:128691-155097 GCF_001263595.1 Phalaenopsis equestris | reverse complement strand
GGTTTCCTCATGTTGGTTTCATCCTTCTAAGTGTTAGAAGTCGATACCACACACGCGAAACTCTAGAAGGGGACAGAAGTGGGTTAAATTTCTAAAATGAGGCGGGTGTCATTTCTAAGGTTCTAAGATAGTCAAAGGGAGACCCCTAAGGCTAGATCCTAAATCCTACGAGAAAGACTAGACCTCACTAAAAATGAGGTCAACAACCATTGGTGCCTAGGGGACTATTAATAATTTATATGTTGGGGATCTAACCTTTATAAAAAATTAATATAGTCTTCAGGTTAGGTGATGTCCAATTTACATTACAGGACACGACATGAAAATAGTTAAGGTCTATGCAATTACAAGTGGCATTTCTATGATTAGATTGATGACTCTTATTAATATGATTATAATTACACGTGAATTGATGAAATACATATTTTATACAACAGTCATGATTCACTACATTACATATTTTTTCATTTACATATTTTATATGATTGTAGTATATTGTGACATGTGTTATGGACATGTATATGAGTTACATATGAGCATGCACATTATTTCATTTTCGTTTATAAAATTTTATTTTAGTCTTAAATATTTCGTTGAGTTTGTTGTTACTCACTTTACGTTGTTAACTTTCGAGAAGTGGCAAGGAGCACCATGACAAGTATTCGGGTGTGACTTATGCAGTTTTTACATTTCATAATTCTGGGAACTTGCACAAACTTTTGGATAAGTACTTTTAAAATTTTTGATTTAGCAACTATGCATAGATATGCATATTTTGATGATTTGATTTTCCACATTTTCGAGTATATGTGAATACGAATGAATTATGAAATGAAATGTAACATGTACATTTGTGGTGATTTAATTAAATTAGAGCATCGCCCACTATATCCTTATTTTGCAAGTCACGATGAGTGCTCGAAAGAATTTAGTCCAACCGAATCGTTCGCCTAGATCTCATCGCAACTGACACTTACACGGGGGCTAATTGGGGTGTGACATAAAGTAGCATCAGGGAATGGTTATTGGATGAAAAGAAAGATGGAAGCTTGTAAATTTAGAAATAAGAATGAGATCACATATGCATTGATTTATACAACTATAGGTCGATGGATCTGGGATGGGTAACTCCTATGATTTAAGGTATCATATATGCACAACAATAAATTGAATTTGAACAATAATTATATTAATATAGATGAATATGCCTAAATAGAATAAAAAAAATATTTAGGGTCAGTCACCTAAGCCAATTACAGAGCAACAAGTACGAGCTAAAAATGTCTTGAACAGAAATGATACATCCACTGTGCTACAAGGCACCGTTTAGTTAATATCGAAAGTGTTTAACAAAATGACTGTCAATGAAACATCCACTAATACAGAGCCTAGATCTGAACTTGGGGCAGAAGTTAATTGACACTTAAAAATTTTTCAGACATTTAAGCCAACTGCATTCAAGGATGTGATGACCTTACAATTACCAAAGATTGGTTATTGAAGATCGGAAAGATTCTAGATGACATTATTTGTTTGAAAAATAGCAATGGTGAAAACTCTTTCGAAGTTTTGCGAAACAATATAGTCGACAGTGGGATCCAGTTGTTGCTAAGACTACAGACAAAGAACCACAAGTTTCAACGAATGAAGTCGAAGCTCCCTAAACCTCGGGAGACTGACACGAAGTTGCTAATGCTGAAACTGTCCAGGGTCAGCCAAGGGGTTGTTGGTTCAGCGGGGAGGCTGAACCGACCGACCCAAATTAAGTCTGGAGTGTGCCACCTCATTTCCTCTCCCCCCTCCTACTTATCTATTAGAAATGTATGTTATTCTCTGTTTGGGGTAAAGTTTTGTCATGTTTTCAGTCAGGACAACGTTCGACGTCTAAGTTTTCCCTTTGAGAGTTGTATCCAAAAGCAATAAGATGCTCCAGTTGTAACTCGTCTTGAGGTGGTGTTTATGTATCACACTTTCCCCTCCTTTTCCCCAACCACCAGATTGATTGTGCTCCGTTGAAACTGCTCTGTCGGATGTTCTGTGTGGTTGTCCAGCTGTTGACCATCCCCCCTTCCGTTTTTGTCTGTTGTCGTGAAACCCACCCAACACAAACTCACTGTCGTCAATCCTCATTCCCTCTGCCTCTCTCCCGTGACCTCCCCACATGCTATCTAGAAACCAGCCTCTGTCCCACCCCCTGCCTAGAAACCAGCTCACGCCCAACCTGCTTCTTAGAATCCATCCACCGGCCAACCTGCTACTTAGAATCCCTCCCACAACCCCAACCTGCTGCCTTCAGAACCTCTTCAGCCTTCCTGCTTTAGCAGCCATCCTCGGCACATCTTCCAGCTGCTATCCCAGACCCCTTTTCCCCATCTCACCACTGACCCGCAAACCCCAACCTACACCCACCACTTGCATCCTCACAATAGGGTATTTTTTTTTATTTTTATTTGTTGTTTATTTCTTGTTTTAAAGAGTCTTCGATGTAACTGTTTTGAATTTCAGCAATAATATTTCATTTATATTGTGGTTTAGGTTAAGTCCAGTATCACTAACTCAAGGGTCAAACTAAGTTATGGAATATGAGGTAGAATTTATTTCTCTTTCCATATATGCAATTTACTATGTCAACACCTAGGAAGAAAAATGCCACAGATTTTTGTGCGACCTTATGGATTAGTTGAGATTAACTTTAGCCTCATTCAAAATCAGTGATCTCAATGCTAGTTGAAAGAGTTGGACGAATTGAAAACGAAGTGAACTTTTCCAGTTAGTGGTGACAATCTCAGGCAAGCAAGAGAATATATTTTCAAAAATAGAAGAATTTTAAAACAAAAAAATTAAACCAGAAGGTAAGCATAAGCAGCCTCAGCCAGAATAACCAGTTTGTGAAATATGTGAAAATAGAAATTTTGGGTTGTGTTTGATGGATTCAGGAAAGTGTTACAAATGTGGACAGTCGAGGCATCTTTAGATGAATTATCCGCGGGAAACGAAAAGAGACAGCGGATATCTAACAATTCAAGGACAGGGAGCCTAGAAAATTTTTGTAACGCGGTCAGTCCAGTAAAATCTATTTTTGAGAAAGCCTTCAACTCAAGTTAAGGGTGAAACTTCAAAATGCAGAATTGAGCAACTAGTGAAAGCTAGAGTTTTAAAATTACCCCTCAATAAGCTAAAAAATCTGAAGTTGTTATATTTATGTTGTTGCTTCAAGATCAGCCTAACTTTATCTCATTCAATTCAAGTGTATCGTATTCTTTCATTTCTGATGAATTTTTGTCATTTTATATGTTGATCATAAGCATTTTACTCCAGTCTAATGTACTGCTATTATTTCGGGAAGTGGTTTTTATGCAAATATAAATGGCATGCATGTTAATATTCATAATAAGAAGTTGCAAAAAGAATTAATTATAATACCAATTCAAACTTTAGATGATATCAGAAATTGATTGGTTAGTAAAATATTTTGCTACAATTGAATGCTGGAAAATATAAGTAAAACTTAATTTGCTTGACGAAAAGTCATTATCTCTTATGCGATCGAAATGCACATTCTCTGATTAGTGAATCAACAACAACAAGCCTTTATCTACAAACTTAATTTGTCTGATGAAAAGCATTTTATACCTTATGTGATCGAAATGCACAATCTTCTCTGACCAGTGCAATCAACAAGTCTTTATCCCACTTTGTGGGGTCGGCTACATGAATCATGTTTCTCCATTGTGTCCTATCGAGTGTCATATTTTTATTTAATTATAATAAATTAAGATCATTTTTTTATACAATATGCCCGTCCACCTCTGTCTTTCTTAACATCTACTCTCCTAACCGGATAATCAGAAGGTCGACGTTTAATGTATAAAAAATGTAAAAGTTTGAGAGTACTTACAAAATGATAAACTGATGTTTCTAGCCAAATTAAAAGTGTTGAATAAAAATATGTTGGAATTGCAAAACTTCCCAGTTGTTGAAGAATTTCCTGAAGAATTGTCAGGGCTACCATCATAACGTGAAGTTGTGTTTGGCATTGATGTGCAACCAGGGAAGTCTGCATTTTTCAAGTCTCCTTATAGGATAGCTCTGGATGAAATGCAATAATTAAAATTTCAATTGCAGGAACTGATAGATAAAAGTTTTATCAGGCCAAGCAATTCATCTTAGAGTGCTCCAGTATTGTTTGTCAAGAAGAAAGACGAATCTATGTGGTTATGCATCGATTATAAAGAGCTAAGTAAGATGACAAATAAGAACAAGTATCTTTTGCCCCGCACCGATAATCTATTTGATCAATTTCAAAGTGTTATTCTATCATTCCGGATTGATCTAAGATCTGGATATCATCAGGTTAGAGTCAAGAAAATAGATATAACTAAGACAGGTTTTGGGATGAGGTATGATCATTATAAATTCTTGGTTATGTCTTTTGACTTTACTAATGTTTCTGCTTATTCATGGACCTAAAAAATCAAATATCTAAGCATTATATGGATCAGTTTGCCATTATATGTATTGATTATATTATGATATATTCAAGAACTAATGATAATCATATTAAGCATCTGAAAATAGTATTGTAGTTAATGAGGCAGAAGAAGTTATATGCAAAGTTGTGAAAATGTGAATTTTGGTTGTGGAGTATTACATTCTTGGTGCATATTACTAGTGACAAGAAATCTCAGTAGATCCTCAAAAGGTGAAAGTAATTGTGGAACAGCTTATTCCAAAAAAAATGTTAGGGGGTACACAATTTTCTTGGATCTATCAGATATTACAAAAGATTTGTTAAAGGATTTTCACATGCAGTTATGTTGTTGTCCAAGCTGATGAGAAAATACATTCATTTTGAGTGGACTGCAGAATGCAAGTATAGTTTTCAAGATTTAAAGAAATATTGACCAATGCTATTGTGTTAGCTATTCCATCAAGCATAAAAGGGTTTCAAATTTACAGCGACGCATCACTGCGAGGCTTGAGGTGGGTTTTAATTCAAAATAAAAAGGTGATAACCCATGCATCAAGACAGTTGAAGCCACGTGAGAGGAATTATCTAATACATAATATGGAGTTAGTTGTTATAATGTTTGCTCTGCAGATTTAATATACAACTTGTATGATGTGAAGTGCAAATCTTCAACGATCATCAGAGTTTGAAATATATTTTCACACAAAGTGTTAAATTTGAGGTAAAGTGGATGACTGAGTTGAATAAAGACTACGATCTGGTAATAAAATATTGTTCTAGCAAATAAAATGTAGGAGTCGATGCTTTGAACCGTAAATCCACAATTAATGCAAACTAGATTATCACTCGGGAGCTGAAATTGATTAAAAAAATTGATGTCTTATAGTTGGAAGTCGGAATACCAAAAGATATCGGGTATTTGCAACAGTTAATCCTACAACAAACATCAATGGATAAAATCAAAGCAGCCCAGAAAGCTAACAATAAATATCTGAAACAATTCAATCAGGAAAGAGGTCGGATACGATTGTTGATAGAGATGGTCTAATTAGAAATAAGATGTAGTTATGGGTACCTAATGATTCTGATTTGAGACTAAAAATCATGCATGAAGCTCATCATTCAAGCTACACAATTCATCTGGGCAGCACTAAAATGTATCATGATTTGAAATAAAATATGATGTTACTAAGCATGTGTCAAAAGATCAAGCTTATCCGATTCTACAATCATTATATAAACCTGAAAGAAAATGAGAAGAAATTATTATTGATTTTATTATGAAATTTTCCAGATTAAGACATAGCCACAATATTAATTGGGTCATTATTGATAGTCTAACAAAACCAGCTCATTTTTTGTCAATCAGACAAACAGATTCAGTTGAAGACTTAGCTTGATTATATATAAAATAATTTATCAGATTACATGGAATTTTAAAAGTTATTGTTACTGACAGAGGTGGAAGATTCACATATATATTGTGGAAAGACATTCAATAAGATTCGGGAATGCATTTGCACCTTAGCACGGCATTTCATCCACAAACCGACAGACAATTAAAAGGGCCAATTAAGCTATTGAAAAATCAGTTGAGGCTTTGTGTATGTTTTTGTTCCTTTTTCTTGTTATTTTTAAAGGAGTCATCAGTTTTTTCATCTTCATACACTTCTTATTTTCGAATAAATCTCTTTTCCTAATCATATGAGTGATCAAGAGAAAAGAAGAATCGAAAAAGCAGGACATATGACAAAGGATGATAAACAAGAGAAAGAATGAGAACCTCTTTGTGTCAAACCTCGCAAGAATAGGTTAAGCATACACGTCTGAACAAGATCGGATTGAAATAGCTTATATCAAATATTCGCGAAAGAATGCCTAAGAAAGTTATCCACAACTAAAGATTGAGATGTGTTTGTCTGTTTTGGGGTTCAGGGTGCTCCGAAGTGGACGTATCCCACTTGATTTATTACATGTTGAGAGTTGCCCAAAAATACTCTTGATCCAGAGAGTTCTGCTTACATTTAGAATGATGACTAACACAAGCTATCAAATGACAGTTATTTCGCATGGGGATACTTAGATGCTCTTAAAGCTTCGGTTAAGCCACGGGGCAGAGAACAAGTCTCTCGCAATCCCCACATAGGTAACAGACTCATCGGCATATGGAGCCAGCGAAATAACTGAATCATCCCGATGGGAAATCCTGATATGTCAAAGCACATCCGGGTCACAAGGGCAAGAGACAAATCATCGTATCCCAAAGACGATGGAGCAGCGGCAATCAAGCCGTTGAGATGATACCAACGAAGGGAAAAGAAGATACATGGCTCCCCAGGGGCAGTCAAAGAAAGGGAAAAGTAATCCCTACAAGATAGAGGTTGTAGGTCAAGGTATCACGAACTCGTTATCGCAAACTACTTGGACCCTAAGTCTACATGATCGTGAAGGTGGTCAATCCAACACGTTCAGAGATCTCTGGTCAGCAATCTGTGAATTACGTCGTCCACAGAAATCTTGGTAGCCCAAAGGTTAAGAACATAAAACTCTATCCTATGAATATTGGGTGGAGCTCCACGAGATAGGACTTATATCCACCGAAGTGACAAGAATGCCACTGAAAAGAAAAAGAAATGAAGATTCAGATATAAAGCTAGAAACACACTTAACAAGGGACTTATACCTCGTTTGGGTCGAGAAGCCTTGTAACGACTTAAGCGTTCAAGGCAACCTCCTATGTAAAAAGATATGTCAAACTAGTCAGTATAGAGGAGTGCGAGGACTTCTCGGGATATACAAATGATGCAGTTATCGAGAACGGACCATAGATAATGTGGAGACCCACCCTATTATATGATTTGGGTGAAGGTCATGCTATGCAACCCGTTTTAAAATCAAACTGAATGTCATGCAAGAAAGTAAAAGCAGGTTTTAAAAGACCTAAATCTTTTAATTCAAAATGTTAGATTATCTCAATTTTTTTTTATTATGATTTTTTTAGTAAAAAAATTATAATTTTATGGTCCTAAAGATTCTAAATTGCATTTTTGTGACATCCCAAATCATCCCAAATAAATTGCACATTAAAAAGTGTGAAACAACCAAACACCCAAGCATGCAATAAAACGGTAAAGCAAGCAAAATATAATAAATAAAGGCTGACATAGCTGAGTCGGCGACATATCCCAGAAAAGAAAATGCGACCAGACACCACATAAGCATATTAGGCCCTAGCTCTATACAATAATGTAGAATTCAGACTTAAGATATAGCATATGAGTCGCTGCTTTTGGTCCCATTAAGTGGTTTGATGCATCGTCCGCCTTGAAGCTCGTGCCCGTACCTTATTTCCAATACAAACTCAGCTTAGGGATTATCAAATACATTTGAAAAAGAAAACAAATACTCAACCTACTGAAAATTGTTAGCAAGGGTTAATTCATGCAATTATATATGAGCCGTGCCCTTTTATTGGGTGAGCTAAATAACACCTACAAGTAAAGGGTTAGTAGAAATCATCACATACTCCCCCTTCAATGGTTTCTGTGTGTGGCATATATATGGGCACGACTCTCTGCAAAAAATGTTCTAATATACTATCATGCATATCAAGCATACAAGCATACCAATAAGCACAAAAGTGACGCTTGGCTAGAACAAGCAAATTAATAAAGAATAATAGCCAGAGGCATTTAAAAGGCTAGCTAGCATCCTAAACCCCAGTCTAGCACACAATCTAATGAGAATGTGTCCTAACAAACATCTAATGCTCGAGGTAAGTCTCCGAGTAAATATGACTGACGAGGTCATCACAACGACCCAGTCCTAAAGATCCAACAAATTTAAATAATATCTCCCAGTATAAATTTTGAAAAAGGTTGGTCTTACATATAGCCTAATTTGTTACATGCATAATTTTAAAATTATAGCAAATGTAATAAATAACAAAATATATTTTTTTTTGTTTTAAAATAAGAGACATTAAAGACAGATCTATAACATGCACGGTGACACAAGTTAGATCTCTTGAATCCTTAGCACAATCATACTAGTGTCAATCCTAATGTGATAACTCGCATTGCTCATCGGGATTCACCGGGAGGGTAATGTTCGTTATGGCATCTCGACCAACACGGAGGTCACACACGTATCGGATCTGGCTCGTTATCCATACACGCATACAAATGCAAATGCAAACAATCATACCAAAAAAGTGGTGAAGAGTGTATCGTGGAGGCAGTGATTCAAGAACGGGGGTGCATAGAGGCAGCGGTCCAACGGAAGGCAGTGACCCGAAATGGTGGGCATGTCGTGGAGGCAGTGGCCCAATGGATGGGCGAGTCGTGGAGGTAGCGGCCCAATGGATGGGTGAGTCGTGGAGCTAGTGACCCGAAATGATGGGTGTGTCGTGGAAGCAGCGACCTGAAAGATGAGTGTGTCATGGAGGTAGTGACCCGAGAGAATGGGCGTGTCGTGAAGTCAGTGGCCTGAAAGATGAATGAGTCGGCGACCCAAAAGATGGGCGTCCAGTGGAGGCAGCGGCCCGAAAGGGTTGGCATGTCGTGGAGGCAGCGGCTCGAAAGATAGGCGTGTCATGAAGGCAACGGACCGAAAGATAAGCGTGTTGTGGAGACAGCGACCAGAAAGATGGGTGTGTCATGGAAGCAGTGTCGAAAAGGGTGGCGTGTCGTGGAAGCAGCAGGCCGAAAGAATGAGTGTCTTGGAGGTAGTGACCCAAAATGTTGGGCATGTCGTAGAGACAACTACTAGAAGAATGGGTGTGTCGTTGAGACAGCTACTAGAAGAATGGGTGAGCGTGTCATAGAGGCAGCGGCCCAAGAGATTGGTGTGTCGTGGAGACAATGATTTGAAAGGGTGGGCATGTCGTGGAGTCAGCAGCCTAAGAACGAGTGTCTCAAGGGGCATTGACTCGAGTGGCGAGCGTACCGAGAAGGCATTGGCTCAAAAGATGTGGGCGTGTCGTCGAGGCATTGGCCCAAGTGAGCGAGTGTACCGCAAGGGGCATTAAATCAGGAGCGTGATGATCCTCACTAGAGAGAATCATACAAGTGAGGTGAGTGTATTAATGAATACTCAAAATGCAGCTCAAGCATGTGATGATGATTATGTTAAATATCACGCAAGCAACACTAATGCACATACACAACACTATGCAATCAGGGAGATCAACTCGGGACTACGTGGCCAATGTTCCCAGTCAAGCCAACATTGTCGATTAGGCCAAAGTGATTGATTGACCAGAAAGGGGCGACCGATAGAACCAAAGTGATCGATCGACCAAGCCGAGGCAGCCAGTCGAGCCAACGTAATACGTAGGTCAGACCGGGACTGCTAGTCGGACTGATGGGGTCGGTTGACCAGACCAGATCGGTCAGACGAACCAAAGTGTAATGTCGACCACTAACCAGGGCGGGGCGACCGATCGAGGCAAAGTGTAGGGTCGACCCGGCCAGGGCCCGGCCGACCAGGCTGGGGCGGTCGGTTGGGGCAAAATGTATTGTTGACGGGGCTAGGGCAATCCTTGCTCGGTCGAAGCAAAGTGTAGTGTCAACCAGGCCGAAGAGGCTAGTTAAGTTAAAGTGCAGTGTCGACCGGGTCAGGGCGACCAGTCTAGGCAAAGTATTACATGTAATTGGTCAATCAAGAGGCATGTTGTCGGGTCGATCAATATCGTTCGACCAATTGACTCGTCTGGTGACAGACAATCGATTGAGTCGGACGATGTCGTGTAGCCGGTCATACGTGTCTCATGTGGAATGTGCAAGATGTGATGCAATAACGAGCCACACTCAACTAACACTCTCACATATGCAACTAAGGTTTTAGCTCTTGGACACGCGGCACAGTTGCCTCCGACTTTAGAGAGAAACATGGAGAACTTCATCATTTGATTTCTCGTAGAAGTGCTTCACTACTTATGGGGCGGAGTAGCTTCAAAGCTTTTCCTGTTATACAACCCTCCACAATTTTATAAAATGGACTAGCTACAAAGTTTTTCTCATTCATCAAGGTCCAACAATTTCAACCCCTCTAATGAATGTTGGAAGCGCTAAAACCGTGGGAAATTAGGACTCAACCCGCTTAGGTTAGGGCTGAGACTTATCACAGAAAAATCACTCGGCTTCTCAAAGGATTGCTCACAAATGTGATTCCTAACCTAGGGCTTCCTCTGGTAAATAATTGGCCAATCAATAAACATACGGTCATGCCGACTAGGTTGGTTGGCCAACTTGCGTAGAATAGGCGACTAAAAACCTACAGAGACATCACAAAGTTGGCTAATCAAAAGGTGTATGATCGCGTCGACTAGTGTCGGCCAGCCAACTTGCCTCGTGTGGGCGACCAAACCCACAATACCTAGCAAAATTTACTCTTAGGGCCGGGTAAGAAAGAGAACGCGAAGGGTTTAAAGTACGTTACTGCCACGTTGGTTAATCGAAGTCTCGCGCTCATGTTCCGGATGAAGCTCTCATAACAGTAGTAGCGAAGCCCAACCAAGTTCTTCCCCAAAGTAACTAGAAAGCTTACCTCACCGGAGAGATTGCCTGATCTCACCAGAGTTTTGCTTTCACCAACATAGGATGAAGCTCTTCTTCCAAAACGAGGGACCGTGAGCTCGGCAGAGTCATCCTTCCCCCAAGCTAAGTTGAAGCTTTCCTAGTCGTACTTGCAGAAAGTTTGCCACAGTAGGACGAGGTCACCGAAGAAGAAGAATGATGATGAAGAAGGAGAGGAATGGGACCAACTCCTTAGCTCTCTCCTTGAGGAAGATGAAGAATCTTCTTCAAATCTCCTTTGATTCAAGAGATTTTCTCTAAGGCACCTCCAAGATATCCAAGACAAAGATGAAGCTCTCTCTTGTACTCTCCCCAAGCTCTCCTAACCATCCCCAAAACTGAAATGAAGTGGAGATATGTCAAATCAAGAGGAGAAGAGAGTTTAAACTAGTCTCCCCATGCAAATCTCAAAAGTACCCCTTTGATGAGGCCAAGAATGGCAAATGAAGGGCATTTAAGAGATGCCAAATGAGACTAAACCCAAGCCATTACATCCCCCCATGCACATCTCCTCAAGCCCTAGGAGATCTTTGCAATTTCTGCTCATTGGGGGGTGCACCAATGTCAAATCGTCCCCAAAAACTAGTTTTTTAGCATCTGAAACTGAACTGGCGCCAGGCCTTTGATGTCTAGGCACCACCCAGGTGGACCCTACTTTCTCAAATCTCAGAAAAAGGCTATTTTCAGTTGTTTTGGGCGCCTAGGCGCCCAAGCACCAGACTTCCAGGGACTTAGCTTTGACCATATGAGCGGGCATTTTAAGGTCTAGCCCCGAAAACCCAGATTTATACTGAGAGCGCCTGACGGATGATTTTCTTGATCCAAAAGCTATGGGAGATCACATATGAGTAAATTATGATCCCATAATCTCAAAAAAGAGTATTTTGCTCGTCCATTGATCGAAAAATCTATCGCCAATGGGCGCTCCGGACTACGGTGCGGGTAGGGCGTTCCAAACCCTAATTTTCCCGTAGCGTGCATAAGAGGGCTCCATTACTTCCCTTGTCCCCGGGGAGGCTCTGAATGGATACAGAGGGACACCAAACATGTTCAATGTCCTAGGTGAGTCGGTCCAACTGCAAGTTCTACCGGGTGGGGTTCAAAACCTGGTTTCATGCCCCGAACACATATAGAGATCTCAGATGGGTGACTTGAGCTAAGGGAAGTAACAAGTGAGCAATGAGTCGTCCCGAGCCATTCAAGCGGACACCATATACGCGTAACATCAAAAATTGACGTCAACAGTGTTCTTGACTTTAAAGGAAAATGGGATGATCACATCCCAACGATCGAGTTCGCCTACAAGAATAGCTAGTAATCTAGAAGTGAAATGGCTCCTTATAAAACATTGCATGACAAGAAATGCAGAACTCCATTAAGTTCAGTTGAAGTGGGTGAATGTCAAATATAAGCCACAGACAAAATCAGGTTAAACAAGGACAAATTGAAAGTTGATCAGGATCGACAGCTGAAAAATTATGACCCACAACACAAAGCATTAGAATTTGAAATTAGTGATTTTGTGTTTTTAAAGGCAATGTCAAAGAAAGGTACAGTCAATTTGGTCAGGAAAGTAAGTTGAGTATCAATTACATCGATCCTTTTGAAATTATAAAAAAAAATAGCTTAGTTGCTTACAAATTAGTTTTACCTACCAATATGTCAAATGATAATGATGTGTTTCACATCCCAATGCTGAGAAAATGAGTTTAAAATCCAACCAAAGAATTTCACATAAAGACATTGTAGTACAGAAAATTATAATGTATATTGAAGAGTATAGAAAAAGTTTAGAAACTGATTTTAAGAAATTGAAGTAAAGACTAATTCATTTTGTTAAGATAAAATGGAAGCACATACCTGAAAAAGAAGCTACTTGTGAAATACATGAAATTCGACAAAAATATTCTTTCCTATTTAAGTAAACTCAAAAATTTCTACAATTTTTATGGTGGAGTTGTAACACCCAAATTTTGGCAATTTTAGGGTATACGCTAAATTTTGTATCTCTCAGAAAACAACCGAGTCAAATTTATAAAATTTTACATGTCGAATCAATCATTTTAATATATAGCACCACACATGAATTTTTAATATATTAGAAGAAATAAAATTATGAAACAAATTTTAATTAAACTTAAAAAAATTCCTTATTTAAACCTTAATTCCACATCATTACTGTAGCCACCACCACTCCTACGCGATTCTCAGCAGTGGGATGGTTCCGAACGGATGAAATCCAATGGGATCTCATTAAATGCCATGTCCTCACTTCCTGTCCCGAATTCTCACTCACATGAGAAACTTCGCTCTAGCACTATAGCAGGCGCGGCCGGCGCATCCCGTAGGGAGCCACAAACGGAAATTTCGAGCTTCAAAGTGAAATCGGTAAAAGGAAACATGACTTTTATGATATTATGTTTTTGTTTTGATGTTTGCCGCAAATCGGTGTGCTTTCTCGTTTCCCTGTCACTGCAGTGAGGAGACAGTTTCGGAAGCCGCGAACTTGATTTTGGCTTTTGGATTGGGTCGTTAGCAGGAAATCATCAAAGAGAAGTGAAAGGAAATTAAGAAGGAAGAAATAGAAAAACCTTTAGGGAGAATTTATGCAAGGAAGCCCGTTTGAGATAAGTTTTGGCAAATAAAACATGTTCAAAGTTAAGATCTACACCAAGAATTTGATGAATTTATGAGAGAATTATGATTCCAGGTTGTTTGCAAAAGGTGACAAACTTAAGGAAATTTATCATAGGGCTGCTCCGTCGATTCAGGTGAAATAATGATGTGCTAACTAAAGAAAAATAATTTTGTGGGATTTCATGTAATTATATTTTTGACACTTGCATCTAAAATTTTTTCTATTGAGGATGAATACTTGCATAAATTGTATGAATGAAAATTTGATTTATCCCTTACGAAACATGATTTTACTATAATATAAATTTGATGAATATGCTTATGAAATTATTATTTGTAAGTATTCATTTACAATGATTCATGCATATGATATATGAAATATTTATAATAAATGTTTGTTATAGAAATTATGATCTAAAAAATATCATGAGTTCTGTTATAGGTAGAATATTAAATGAAAATTTAAATTATGGATGATAAGGAATGATGGTGTTCCTGACTCCTAGTATTCAGATGAAGATGAAACTCCATGTAACGTTAGAATCAAACAGCGACAGAACGTAAGAAACCATTGATATCAGAGGGGTTACTGATAACCGTTATTTGGGGAGCCCAAATTTTATCAATAGTTAATGTGGCATTTGGGTTGGATCATGACCCAATGACATGACAAGACATAACATCAAAATAGTTGAGGTATCTACAGTTACAAATAATATTTCTATGATTATATTGATGACTCTTATGAATATATTTATTATTACACATAAATGGGTGAAATAAACATTATATACAACAGTCATGATTCTCTGCGTTACATGGCTTTTCTTTTATATATTTTATATGACTATAGCATGTTGTGACATGTGTTATAAATACGTATATGAATTATATATGAGAATGCACATGATTTCTTTTTTATCTATAAAATTATTTTTTGGCCTCAATTAATTTGTTGAGCTCATTGTCGCTCACTTCATGTAGTTGACTTTCAAAAAGGGATAAAGAGCACTAGGGCGAGTAGTCATATTTGACTTGTACAGCTTTTGTATTTCATAGTTTATGAAATTTGTATAGACTTTTGAATATGTACTTTTACTATATTGAATTTAGTAACTCTCTATAGATATACATCTTTTGAAGATGAAATTTTCCACGCTTCCGAGTATATGTAAATGTGAATGAATCATGAAATGAAATGTATCATGTACATTTGTGGTGATTTAGTGAGACTGGTGCATCACCCATTGAATCCTGATTTTGTAATTCATGACTGATTTTGCAAGTCAAGATAAGTGATGGTGAGAATTTAGTCTGACCGAATCCTCCACCTCTTTCTTCGCAGCTAACCCTTAACTGGGGAGCAGTTGGGGTGTGGCAGTATCATACAAAGCAATGTAATAATATAAAGAAAATCCCCTTTATGAGTTTCATGCATTATACATGATTACTTATCATCATCACTTGCCTTATCCCAACAATTGATGATGCTGAAAGTGTGAAAGAGAAAGAATATTAGGACAGTAAACATAAACTCAGCGAGAAAAGATACCATGCAAGATGAGAAGAGTCGATAACAAAGAATAGGCCTAGAGAAAAACAAAGAGGGTCCCACAATAAGAAGCAGCCAATAATATCAAAATAAGTGCTTCAGCCTCACAAGAAAAGATGGTGAAGAAGTCTTTGAAAGCAGAGAAACTGCTGGGCAGTAAAACAGTAAAAGAGGATGATTAGAAGTAAAAGAAAGAAAATCAATGTAGAAATTTAGAAAAACAATGCAGATAAGTAGACAGATACCAGGATTACAACAGAAGAAACAAGAAAGAAAATAGGAAAATTGCACCATAAAAAGAGCAATCTGTATGTGTTCGTATATTTGCAAGTGATTTTTCATTTGTGTGTGTGTGTGTGTGTGAGTGTGAGAAAGAGAGAGATAGAGGGAGAGAGGGAGAGAGAGAGAGAGAGGGAGATAATTTGATTGTTCATTTGTGTGTGTGTATGTGTGTGTGTGTGAGTGTGAGAAAGAGAGAGATAGAGAGAGGGAGAGAGAGAGAGAGAGGGAGATAATTTCCATCTTATTTTGGCTCATTCCAATAAGCATATGCTTTCACCAGCAGCTGCCTCCTCCCTCTTGCCTGCCTCCTACCTCTTGCTCTATTCTTCCACCCTGCTTCTCAAAGTAACTTCCAAATTCATGCTCTCTCCATCCTCCCTATTCCTCTTCCACCTCAGATAGAATATCTTCTCCAAAAATTATAGACCAGTTATTCTCATTTTTTTCCCTCCCTACAATATATTTTATTGTAACAAAAGTTACTGCAGCTATCTGAGGTGGACAACATTAAAATATAGGCGCTAGATATATGTGATTAGAAACGGAGCTCCAATTTTAACTCAAATATGAATTAATGAACCGGCAGCATGTGGCTATAATTCTCTACTGAAAAGTGCAGCTCTAGAAAGCTGCAATAATTTATTATTGATTGAATGTAGTTAGTTATAGGTTTGAATAATGCTGGATACACGTGAACATATCCAACATAAGGATGTACTAAATAAATAAAAACATACATTGACCTATCGTGAGAATTACTAATAATGAATGGGCAAACAGACATATGAGGAAATAATCATACAATAATATTACAAGCTTCATACATTCATCATATAAGACAATAGAAAGTTAAGATTAAGAATAATGCCAGGTGTGAAGAATGAAATTAACTTCAAAAAATCAGTATAGAATAAGCTCAAACTACCTCAACATGTGCTTCTGAACTCACATCATTAGCATACTGAATAAGATCAAGCTCCAATTTAGATTTTATAACTCGGCATATATAGGATGAAGAGTGATTAAATCAGTCTCAAACTTCTCAATCTCCTGCAAATAGTCGTGACAGCAGAATTCAGATTAGTCAAAACAGCAAGGATTTGGATGTATGGAAATGCATTGAAAATTAGAAATATTATTAGGACAAGAATTGGATTCAATTCATGAAAACCTGTTATAACTGGCTGAATTACCAACTTATTTTTTCAGCAAATATTCAATAGCCGAATATGCTGCTAAATGACCGGCTCTAGCTAAATAGGCTGAAAATTCAGCCCGTAAAATGTAACGGCAGAAAAAACTGAGCGTCGCTTTCAACAATTGATATTGTTTGATTAGTGACTGAAATTTTAGCCGACAAATTTAACAGCTGAAATGTCAGGTGATAATTAGTTGAAAAGCTATATCAAATTGAATCCAAGCGCAAAAAACTTCATTTTTCTTCCCTCTCCCTATGTTCTCTCTCACGGCAAGGCCCTCAACAACGACGGTCATGCTAGGCTCAAGCAAGGAATCCAATGCTTGAGGAAGGTAACTCTCATATTTCTCCCTATTCCTTCATTTCTCGCTTAATTATCTCCCTCGCCGAAGCAGTTTTCTTCCTCTGCATGAATTTCATGGCTCGCAATCTCAGCAAGCAATCCAAATATAAAGCTTAATTCCTATGTATTTACATATGCAACACTGAACTTCAATTTTAACAGCCATGATTTCCTATTTATAGTTAGGGTTTAGTTTAAATACATTTCACTCAATTCCTACGTATTTGCATATCTAAAACCTAAAGTTCATTTTTTACATACAAACCTGTTACACCGGTGCCTATGGGCCATTTATTCCTTTTATTAGTAATTATTGTGGGGTATAAATAGGGTGTATTAGATTTAAGGTTAGGTTATATTATGAGATTGTTGTCTTGAGTCTTAGGATTACGGTTAGGGTTAGGGTTAGGGTTTAGGTTTGGGATTGTGTTTGGGTTTGGGAGAGATCGCCTACCTCTTGAATTGTAGGTGCTTATCTTTATGTATTCGGATTGTGTTGTTTGTATTATTGTAGAAAATATTTGTTTGCCTTGATTTCTATGAAAATTTATCTCCGATTCATATCAAATTCCTATCAGAACACTCGATCTCAGGGAAACAAAGACGAAATTGTGACATACAGAAATCCCACGTTGATACAATCAAGAGCAAGCTGAGAAGCCAATGACAGGATGGTGACCATATAAGAGTTCTGCATCAAACCTAAATATAGTCACGAGAAGCCAAAGATGGGATCGTGGCGTGTTGCATCGTGCCCTAGTTACCGAACTTTGCTATGCAGTCTCAATTTGAGTGACCTAGGAAGTATACAATTGCAATTTGAGTGAACCGAAAAGCCAACGACAGATCGCTGCATCATCATGGGACCGAGCATCGCAATACAAATCACGATCGGAGCTAGCTAGGAAGCGAAGGGATCATGATATAGTCCAGATCAATGAGGACTCTAACCATAACATCGCGATTTGAGGTAGCTGGAAGAAACAATGTCATGACCCGACAGGGGGGGGGGGGGGGGGGGGGGGAATTAACCAATATGGGTACGAACTATGAGACGGTGGAAATCAACTCTCTTCTAGTTTATTTTTATCACTAATAGTTTAATATTCAAATGTTCATGAAAGAGCTACTGAAGAAAGCAATTTAATTAACAAGTAAAAATTTATATATTTTCTATTGTTGTTCTCGCCTTCTATACATATTTGTTCATCTTCTATTTATCTTGTTCAAAAGCTTAAAGTCTAAAAAATATTAAAGCAACATAATAAGTTATCTAAAGATGATACAGAAGTAATCACATTTATAAACTACAATAACCCAAGAAAGGGAGATCAATATGCATGTTGGTCTTTCATACCTCTACATGAAATATTATAATATGTCAGTCTTTCATATTTTTATAAGAAGTGTTATACATACACCATACAAAAGTAAATATCGCGGGGTAAGTAGGTTGGGTACAGTAACAACGGTATTAAAAAGAGGTAATTAGAGTTAATTAAAATTAATTAAATTTATAACTTTTGATTTTTATATATTCCAATTTATTCATAATTTATATATAGTATTATATATAGAATTAATTGATCAGACGAGTATAATTTTATAAAATTATTTTGATTGCAATCTGAGGGAAGCGAAATTTGAATTACATTTTAAGTCCCCAAAATTTTAAGTTGATTTAACAAAGCTGGTTATTACAAATGAAAGGATTGCAGCGTACCATTGTGACCAAGAATCGTGGGACAGCCGCAATGTGAGCGAGTTGGGTAGCAACAACGGGATTGCGGCATACAAGGCACTGAACCGCATGAAATAATCTCCATTCGAGTTAGTTGGGAAGCCAGAGACGCAATAGAGGCTTACAATCTGGGAAGCCACAGGATCACTGCTTACGACCTCGTTGTTCAGTTGAGATTCATGCAACAACGAGAACACGACATACAAGAGTTCCACTTCCGTGATTGAAAACCGTCCTGGAAGTAAGGTCAATCAAAATTTAGACGCCCTGATTACAATAACGAAGCCAAATCAAATAAAAAATGGAGGAATATTTCTCGTCTATGGAGGGGCGACTCTTGTCTATGGAGCGGAGATCACGGAGCTGGAAAAAAAAATAATAAAGAGGATCATGGAATTTCACACAAAACTGCATGCAATGGATCCAGTGACAACACCGAGTATGAATGCGAGTGACGACACTTGGAAGAAATATCGAACATTCGGAAGGCGGGAAGAAACGGAAGCAGGCAGGATCGAGCAAAGGAGTCGGAAGTGGATCTGAGCGATGGCATCTTGAAGGAATTACACAGCATATGGAGGTTTGGAACAGGAGGCAACAGGTAGTACGAGACAGCAAGCAATTCGGGTCTGAAGAATATCGATTTGAAGGATTCTGGCATAGAATAGAAAACCGCAGAGGGTTGCATCAAACCGCGCCACGACCTTTTACTTTGGCAACCTTCCGGGCGAAAAACGATTCAAAAGTAATGATGAGAAGGGGCGAGTGGAGAAAAGCAGGGAAGTTTCTAAGTGATTGATTATGACACTGCAGAGTATTCAAAAGGGAGAAAAAATGGGGACCCTAATATGTGCAAAACCTTGGTGTCAACAAATCCATCAAAAGTAACAGCTATATTGGAGTGGGGTAACTTCCCAAAACCATGAAGAGGTTGAGAGAATTCTTGGACCTTCCAGGATACAATTAAAAGTTCGTGAAGGCTTGTACTTCGAATGTGGCGACCCAAACTTTTGAGAAGCTAAATAAGATCATAACGATTGTACTAATACAGGTGTTACCAAACTTCAACTAACCTTTCATTATAGAGATAGATGCTACAAGCTAGGTGCAGTCCTCATGCAGTGTCAAAGTTCCATCACTAATTTTAATCAAGTGCCGACGGCGAGAGTCAAACTAAAGTCAGTTTATGAGTGGGAGTCATATGACTTAATTCAACAGTAGTTTTATTCTTTCCCACCTTGCGAACAAGATGTATTTAAAAAGGAGAGTAATGTTACACCGACACCTGAGAACAATTTAGTCCTTTTATCAATTATTATTGTGAGGAATGAATAAGGCTTATTATGCCTAGGTTTAGGGTATGCTATGAGATTGTTGTCTTCAGTCTTAGGGTTGAGGTTTGAAAAAGATCGCCTACCTCTCAAATTATAGGTGTTAGGGTTGAGATTTGGGAGAGATCAAATTCTAGGTGCCTATCTTTATATATTTGGAATGTATTGTTTGTGTTATTGAAGAAAATATTTATTTGCCTTAATTTCTGTAAAAACTTTTCTTTGATTCATATCAATGTCACACAATTCCTATGTATTTTGCAGACGTGCCACAAAAGTCCTACGCTATTTTTGGTGTGATATTGAGAATTTTAGTGTTATGTGTGTAAATATGAAAGTTTAGTATGAGATGTGTGATTACATAAAGAATGTGTGCTATGTATGTAATGCCCTTTCTTGTAAGAGTCAGAAACATTTGCATACATGCTACTCAATTCCTATGTATCGCATACTTTAGCGACTTTGACTGATTGAAACTTAAGAAATTTACATACATAGCACACAATTATAATGTATTTATCTATCTCACACCTAAACTTTCATATTTACATACATAGCAATTTGGTGCTTTAGACCTATGTATGAAGAGATGTGTTCCACTAATTTTAAAAAGGGTATATGTTTGCTATTTTTGGTGTGATATTAAGGATTTTAGTGCTATGTGTCTAAATATGAAAGTTTAGGTATGAAGTGTGCAAACATATAAGAATTGTGTTATGTATATGAATGCCCCTTTCTTGTTAGGGTTGGGAACATTTTCATACATACCACACAATTCCTATGTATTTACATATTTTTGTGACTTTGACTGCTTTAGAGTTGAGAAATTTACATAACTAGCACACAATTCTTATGTATTTTCAAATCTCACACCAAAATTTTCATATTTACAAACATAGCAATTTGGTGCTTTACACCTACGCATGAAAGGTGCATTTCACTAATTTTAAAAAGAGTTTAAGTTAGCTATTTTTTGTATGATATTAATAATTTTAGTGTTATGTGTGTAAATGTGTAAGTTTAGGTATGAGAAAAGTGTATAATTTAAATTGTGTGAATTCGATACGTATAAATGTATATTTGAAATTTATCTAGAGCCCTGTATTATATTGTGATGTTTGTTATATGCACACTTTTGTACCGATAATCATCATTAATATTAAAAGATTTCAAGTGTATTATATGTTTTGCAATGATTTAGAAGAAATAACTTTGTATGTACTCAAGTCTTAAGTAGTAAAAGTCAAGATGAGTTGTAGGTCAAAGATCAGTCTGAATGTGTGTTATATCCATAACTTCATTTGGCCAATCAAAGCTTTTGAAATTTTATGAAACTCAAAAATCAACTAGAAATATTTACTCCATTATAGGGATGTGCATTATTTGGTCAAAATCGAAAAATTGAACCAAATAGATCAAGTTCGGTTTTAAAATTGGATTTCGGTTTTTGATTTTTAAATCTTCAATATTTGGCTTTTGGTTTTCGGTTCGGTCTTAATTTTCATTAAACCGAACAGATGGAAAAACTGAAATTTTATTAAAAAATTTTATAATATTTTGATTTCATGTGGAATAAATTAAAAAAAATTATTATATCTAATATCTGGTTGAAATAAATAAATAATTCATGAAATCAAATCGATACTATGTGAATAAGATATATGATTCGTAATGCTTGTTCTTGGTAGTATTTTAATAAATAATTAAATTTCAATTTTTTTATAACCAAACCATTTAAACCGAATTAAAGTTTGGTTTGGTCGATTCGGTTTTATTTAAATTTTGATTGGTTCGATTTTCAAGATTATGAATTCCGATTATGAACAGTTTGACCAATTTTAAAATCAATCCATCCAAACTGACTGAATGCTCCACCCTATGTGGTCACCGAAGTAGGTTGTTTCACGGCCCACCATACAGAGGAACGCCACTATGTGATCACCGCTTAGACCGCCATATCGGTGTCTGTCTGTCTCGTTGCTCCACCTCCGACCACAACGAACCTCCCACACCCCTACAACTCCCACCACACTGCAACCTCAACCCTCCTTCGAGGCAGGCCTACTGTGGTGGACACCCACGACAATTTTGTTGAACCTGCTGTGGTGGACACCTCACGACAATTGTCATCGAGTCGAATGGACATTCATGAGTAATTTAAATTATAATAGTTGAAATTATTTTTCAATTATATTATATAGCTATTATTTTTTTTTCCAAGTTTTGTCCATCTATGTAACTCAGCTACAGAATCACGGAGATCATCAAGAGTATGTATGATGCTCTGTATATATCATGAAAGATCCTGATTGAGATTCAGAACAAGTAATTCAACGAGTTTGAGGTAAAACTAAATAAGCTTAATTACAGTTATAATATTAAATTATTTTTTTATAATAAAAAATATTATTTGATATTTAATTTACAGACTTCTGGTGAGATGTTCATCATTAGCAATAGATATGAAGAAACTTCGAGACCCGACACCTGAGGGCAGACACCCCTTGTGAAATATGTTCATCGATTTCTGCAAGAAAAAAAAACCCATCTGGATAACAGAGGATGCCTGACTGAGTTGTCCAAAGGCTAAGCTTCTACTAAGTATGTCAAGAAGAGGTATATGACGCAGCACAATCGGAGCTTAGATTATGAGAGCATGTGTACCACTTTACACACTAGAGCTTGAACTCATATACCGAATATAGAAGAATAATGGTAAGATTTATCAAATGCATTAAATTGATTTTGTAATTATTTTTTCGAACATTTTTATACGTTAACAAAAGCAGACACTTGGGCGGGAGTCCATCGTCGCTAAGTTGCACGCCTAAACACATCACTATCAGTCGAGCCAGTGGTCGAACGACAATAGATCTCAATGAGTCCACATTATTTGATTTTTTTTTTTTGGAATTTATTTACAATCTTATTTCAATGCTTATTACCCTTTACAATCATCTATAGAATGCATATTTGTGCCTAGAGGATGCCTGGAGTCAGAGTCAAATAATGGTTGTTCTAGTGGTCAGTTTGTCCACTCAGACTTTGAGATCTAGAGGGAAGCTTCCGAAGAAAGAAGAATGGAAGAGATTATGGCCTTTGCGAATTAAGATTTTTTTAAGACGAGCACACATATATATAGGTTTTTGGTTGATTTTTCAGCCATTAAATTATTATCAGCTGAAAAACAATCGCCTAGGTGGAGGCAAATCTACCACATGTTCAGCAAGTAGCTTTAATGATTGATAATTCAGCCAATAATAATATAATGGCTGAAAAATTAGCCTGAAATCTTTATTGGTTTAAAATTTTCAGCCGACCATGCATTTCCGACAATCAATTATTAGGCTGATAATTACAAGCCAAAATTTAGTCGAATCGAACTTAACAGCTGAAAAGACATTCTTACTGACTGATTTGTTTGTCGATAAGCATTGAATTTTCTATAGTGATTCCAAGGTAATGAGACATGATAAAGTGATAAAAAAAGAAATGAAATATCAGCTATTTACATACTTAAACAAATTTTTGTTAAATCTAGAATAAGGAAAGCCTAACAGTGACAAAAATTTCATAAACACAATGTTGAAGTTAGAAAATCATAAACGACATGGCCCAAAATTTATCTCCCAATTAATTCCAACAAGCTCGGTCAAAGATCTCAAGGTTCTTACTCAAATATATTCTATGAGAAATGAGGTTCGGGTAGGATGATAGTCCTTATAACTCCTAAGCCATTTAATCACAACAAGATTTACGTTGATCCTTTAATCGAACTTAATGAATCACACACATCGGCACAACTCTAGATGTTCCAACATAAGTATAGTCATTTAATGATCACCATTGGCACAAATCATAGAGCTATGAGCATAGATTAAGTCACTCAATTAAGATCTTCATCAATATTAATATCAAGACCTATAAACTCGATCAATCACAATGATCTAATATGGATCTCAAAAAAAAAAAAAAAAAGTGGTTTGATTCTCCATCCTTTATTTGACCAAAAGTTCAAAATGCCTTCAACTAAAGGGCATTAGGATTTAACATTAATCTCAAAGGCTATATGAATTATCTATCGAACATATGCTTTATCAAGGTATCAAAATATAACCTTCATCTAAAAGGCTATAAGCGCTTTAAAGAGAAAAGATAGAGGGCTCGCTTACTGTTGCATCCCAAAGAACAAACAATGCTGAATCGGTTTTAGGTCTTATTCACCTTGATGTTCGATCACTGACATGACATGAAATAGTCTAGGAATCCTCAAGTTGGCCTACTTACCATTTTGCTTAGTTATTGTGTGCAGGACTTCAACATGGGCTTGGCTAAATTAATATACCCAAACTCTTGCAACATTGAAGACTGTTTCTCACTCATACACATCATTAGCTCCATGAGCCCAATTACATAAACGCATAATTTACAATAGAAAAGACTTAATCATAACAAATCTTTACCGGTGTCATCTAATAATTTACCAAGTATTAAATAGCCTCACTAATCAAGTAGCAAACTATAAACATGTGAATCAAAGATGATGGTCTTAGCCTCCTAAAACATGGAGCAAGTTTAAATGGAAAATACATCAAGATTCAAAGGTGCTACAAAGACTTCAAGGCTCTGCTTAGTTTAGAATATATGGGTGTCAAATGTTGTAATTGTGTTTGAGTAAGAATAGTCATTGGCTCAAATATGCTTAAACATAAATCCAATAGCAATAATATCATTTCTATATTCAAGCATACATTTAAAATGATATATAACATTTCCAAGAGCTAATTAGAACTATATATATACACATATTGAAAGTAAGGAATATGTCTAATAAGATATATATAAGAAGACAAAGAAGAAAAAGAAGAAGAGAATAGTCCTTACCCTACAACACCAAGATTAAGAGCCATCGTAGCAACGAGCATGAATGGTCAACATAACAGCCTGTCTACAGTCAGAAATTTAACGACTACTTCAGCAAATAGAGCAAATTTCAAAATTCAAATAGGCTCATCTTGAACTAACTTACTCGACATTGGGTGCATGAATAGACCACCCATTTCCACTTTATTTTAAATATTGAAAATGGAGAAAGTATGCTTAAAGGTTTCATGGAAGAGGATTTTTTATGCATTGATTAAAAAAATTCCTTGATTCATTACAATAAAGTTTTCTCTTGCCAATATTTTGCTGTTTTTCTTTTGTTTCTCATAATATTGAGTAGAAATGAGATATTCTATTTTTGCATCCATCGTACACTACACTAAAAACTAAAGAAGATTTAGAGTGGAAATTGTCCAATAATTAAGGAAAGACCTGCCCTAGCCATAAAGAAAGAATTGTGGGTTCTCCTAACCCTTTAAAGGATGGAAGAGTGTGGTTCTACTCCCAATTTGAGAAGGACGGTATGGAGGAATAATTTTTTTTTCTGACAGCATCACGCAAAGGAGGGATGATGGTGAATTTCCCAAGGGTTAAATACTTAAGACAGACAAATGAGGTTGGCACCAAATCAAGTACAAGGGTTTTGAGTACTCTTGCTCTTTACTTGCATTTATTTGATTGTTCTTTACTTGCACTTATTTGATGGTTCTTTACTTGCACGTTTATGTGATGAATGGTTTGATTGTAAACTTATTTGCTAGTTTGGTCAAGCAAATTTTGATATTGTTCTTAAAGTTTGTATCACTCGCTAGTTAACATAATATCACTTAATTACCATGATATATTTTCTGCATACTTGTGGCTTGTGCAAGATAGCTTATTTGTGTTGTGATTTTACTGTTTTTGGGTTGACTCGAAAGAAATTGCAAAAGTTCTATTTGTGGTATTTCACACCCCAATTACACTCTGAGCAATAATTTAACACTTGCATATATATATAAATGCACGCATACACATACACAAGATAAACATCTACTACCATGAGAAGAATGAATATTTTCCGCATATTGAGATTTAAATGTTTGTTGACCTCATTTTTTCGTGAGGTCTAGTATTCCTCGTAGGAGTTAGGATCTAGCCTTAGGGGTCTTCCTGCGACTATCTTAGAACCTTAGAAATGGGACCCGCCTCGTTTTAGTTCGACCCGCTTCCGTCCCCTTCTGGAGTTTCGCGTGTGTGGTATCAACTTCTAGCACTTAGAAGGACGAAACCAACATGAGGAAACCCAAAAGGGATTCCCTATAGGACCTTCCTGAGCCTTAGGGTGGCCTTTTGCACAATTCGCACTCCCGCGCGCACAAGCTTCGCAATTCGGAGGGTCGATACGTC
>NW_018165190.1:126757-127309 GCF_001263595.1 Phalaenopsis equestris | reverse complement strand
GGTGATTCCTCGGTTTGGAGGCTTGGTTTTGGCTTCCTGTGACACTCTTTGGTTTGAAATGTATGCTATGAGAAAATCTATTTAAAATGCTTGGTCTGAGGGCTTGGTTTTGGCTCGGTTTGGGACTTTGGTTTTGGTGTGAAATGGCTAGAGCCGCATTTTTATATGTATATGTACAAAGACCTGAATTTAAAAATGGTTGATGTTGATTTTGGTTTTGTCAGCTCGGCTTTGATTCGGTTTCCTGTTGGGAGCTTGGCTTTGGCTTTGTTTCTTGCTGAGCTTGGTTTAGCTCTAGTGGGGAGCTGTTTTCATTTCGATTTGGCCTTGCTGAGTTTGGTTTAGCTCTAGTGGGGAGCTGTATTCATTTCGATTTGGTTTTGCTGAGCTTGGTTTAGTTCTAGTGGGGAGTTGTGTTTGGTTGTTTTTTTTAGCCTTGCTAGGCTCGGTTTGGCCCCTACCCGAGAGGTGCTTTTGCTCATTTTTAATCCCCGTCAGAGGGATGGCTGGGTTCTTTCAGATTCTTGTTGGTTTCGGCTCCTATCCGAGAAC
>NW_018165190.1:105978-123522 GCF_001263595.1 Phalaenopsis equestris | reverse complement strand
TTTGTCTGATTTCGTTGTAAAGTCCTATCTTTTTTACCTCTTTGAAGACATTATTCCCTGATTTTTATCGAGAGTTTTCTTAGGTGACTTCGGTCATTTAAGATGTAATTAACTATAGGGGTTTGCCCTTATAGGAAGCTTTTCCGAACCCAGCTTAAAATAAACCCTATTTAATTATTTGTATTAAATAGGGGAACTTGTCGGCAAATAAAATGGTTTCGCAGACCCAAACGGATGTCATATATTTTCCTAGTTTATTTGATTGAGCCTCATCCTCAAGTCTTGTGTTTATCCCTCGAGGTAGATACAGGATTTGAGGTAGAGTGTTCTTTCATTTAAACTGTGAAAAATATGGGGTCAGTTTGATTTCATATTTTTCTAAAATTATATATATATATATAGATACGTAAATTAAAAAGTCCTTCCGAAGCGGGCGACGGGATTTCGATTCCGGCTGCCGACAGCTTCTTACGGGCGACCCCCCCAAACAACCTTTCTTTCTTTTTAGTGCCGACAATGTTGTAACTTATAAACTTGAAATGTAAGAACAATTCCACTCATTTTCGTTCACATCATTAAAATAGCAGCTTACATTCTCTTCTTATTTGGATTTTAATGTTATAACCTTTCAATGTAAGATCAAAACCTCTTAACTCTCTTTTACATCATTAAAACTAGCGGTACATGTGTTTTTTAAAAATTATAAAAAACATTTGATCAATAAATGAATACATAAAAATTTTCTAAATGGATGGCTAATTGTACAAGAAGGCAATAGTAATTTTCAATGTGAAGAGTCTTATGAATAACTGGAATCAAACATATAGATTACTAATGATATTTACAAGGCATTTGCTGATTTTAATGAGTGAAAAACATGATAAAATTAGATTTTTAACAGGTTTCTAAATATTATCCAATCTTATTTTCCATGTCAAAGATTAAACTTGAAGTAACTTCAAACAAAAGTAATTTTTATGAAAGATAAATATTAACTCTCACCAAGGAGGAAACGTGTTGTACATTAAAAAAGAAACCTTAGAAGGAAAAAGAAAAAAAGAAAAAATGAAGAGAATAACGGTTACTCTAAGCCAAGGAGGAAATGTATCTATGCATGCACCTTAAACTCTGCAGGCTTGGAGAAGTTATTACTATCAGTATTTAACCCATGCAAAAGGAAAAGCAATGGATTTCCTGATTCCCCACTTAAATCATGCAGAACTTGTGCCATCTCATCGGAAAAATATGTCATATCAACCATGTATTTCTCCTGCAAGCATAGAAAGAGACCTCTAATATTCCTGAATAAAACTTAAATTAAGCATGTGAAACTTTAAATCTATAGAAAAAAATACTATAAAGAAAAATTACCTTAAAGTAAGATAATGGCTTTATCTTGCCCAACCAAACAGCATACTCAACAGGCAACCGTGGCGCAAACAAAATAGACTGCCCTGATATAAGATCCTTGAAAAACAAAAACTTGATTAGTGATGAAATAATATGCTACTAAATAGATTTAATACAGCAAATAAGTCGTAGAAAAAATTGTTACAGCATTTATCAAGAAATTATACTAGATAGTACAAAACTGTGTTGTTGAAAACGCTTAACAACATTCATCAAGCTTTTGTTGTGGGTAGTGTTAATTTTATTGAAGAAAGAGCTGTCAATATAGCTCAATGATTGGCTTCATTCAAATGCGAACAAGACAGTCTTGAACAATATGAATAAGCTTGTTTAACAAATTAGCTAACCCGAACACGGCAAGGATAAAATTAAGAGGTTTAAGCTATACACGTGCATTGAATAAATATATATATATATATATATATAGGGGGAAAGACGAAATCGCCAGCGACTCTAACCTCGTCTTTTCGCCAATCTCGATCCACACTGCCCTCGCTCTCGTCGCCGCAGGATCGAGTGGCGAAACCCAGAAGCAGATCCTCTCCGTGCTTAGGTCGGGCTCTGCCGGCGATCTAAGCGCTTTCTCCTCCCAAATCGCCGACGTCGTCCTAAAGGACGGGTTTCCTTTGGGCGGGCCCAGACTGGCATTCACTAATGGCGTCTGGGTCGATGCATTGCTTTCGCTCGAATCAACTTTCAAGGAGGTAGTTACAACTGCTTACAAGGCCGAGACCAAAGCTCTCGATTTCCAGGAGAAGTTGTGGTTTGCTAAGATTGTCGTTGTGGTTTCGACATCTGCGGTTCGTCTTCTGCGCAGCTTCGCCCTCGGCTCATGTTTTTTTGCCCTCGGCTTGACTTGTAGTGCTTTTCTTTGTTGTGATGGAGCTTCCTCCTTCAGTTGAGCCCGGTAAAACCTCTTTTGCCCATATTGTGGGTAATCCTCAGGAGGAGACGGCGGTTGTCTTCCCCTCAAGTTATAAGGAGAATCGTAATGGTACACGTGACTGCCCCTTTATTAAGAATACAAGCAGGAAGAGTGGGAAGGCAGCACTATTTTTCTCTGAGTCATAAATTTCAACCTTGACTGAAAAATTCAAATTTGCTCTCATTGGAAAATTTCACTGAGGACACCCAGCTATGGAAGTTATCAGGAAAAATTGTGATGACCTCAAATTAGCAGGAAAGTAGAAAGTGGGGCTCATGGATGAGAGACATGTTTTGATTCAGTTAACCGTATCTGAAACTACACTCGTATTTTCTCCAAAAAAATATCTTAACATTGTTGGTAAACCAATGAAGCTACTCAAGTGGTCTCCTGATTTTGACCCCAATCATGAACCTCCTACTGTACCGGTATGATTTAGTCTATCTGGTCTCAAGCTGCATTTTATTCATCATCAGGTTCTCTACTCTATTGGTGTCATACTTGGAGACCCAATGAAGCTAGATCTACCCACTTTCAAACTTACCAGACCTTCTGGGGCCAGAATATTTGTGAAAAGAGATATTACTTTATCTGATGTTACTGAAGTCTGGTTGGGCACAATGCATAATGAATATTGGCAACAAATTGTCATAGAGCATAGACCTTATTGTTTTTATTGTAAGATGTTTGGGCATACTCTTGATAAATGTCATAAGTTTCACCCTAATTTGAATTTTAAAGATCAAATGAATAAAGATAATTCTAAGGATATATTTGTACCACCTGGAGAGAAAGTTACCACAGGATAGATTTTGGTGTCTGATTCTTTTGCCCCTACCGTTACTTTTACTGGGAATGATGTGATGCTGACACCTTCAAACCCCATAGAAAACAATACTGATGGACTATTACCTACAAATGATAGTGTTCAGACTGATAATCAGGGAGCCTCGTAGCTCCACTTCTTCAGGAAGTATTCGATGTAATATACTAGAACCTATTATGGGTACCACGGCTGGGACTACACCCCATCAGACTGATTCTTCGGATGAGGAATGGCAGGTCTATTCCAGGAGAAAGAAGAAGAATGAAGACCGACTCCAACTCGGGAACATATTGGATGATCCATTGGTTACTACTGGCAATGACAATCATCTTACAAACTTATTAGTTTACTCATTCCCTAAAACTAGAGGCACAGGCAAGACCAAATTGGGTCGTTCTCTAGCCACCTGATATTATGTATTTCGGCACTGTTAGGCTTTTATTTTAGTATCTAATGTATTTTCTTTTTTTTTTAGTTTTGAAATCTTTTGTGGTTTTTTGTGTGGATAGGGTGTCATGCTTGGGCCCTCCCACACATTGTATTTGTATCTTTTTTTTCTATTTAATATATTAGCCTTTTTTTGGGCTTTCAATATATATATATATCAGATGGCGATTTCGGTCATCTTCATCGTCTCTGCTAGGGTTTCGAATGACGATTTTGGTCGTCAATGATTCAGTCGCGTATGATTCAGAAGCAATCGAAAAAAAAGGGCTAGCATCTCATTGGTTCTCAACTGCGTCTGTTTCGTCTGTTCGCCTGTTTCGACGCCGAACGTCTCCTCTGTCGACTCGTATTTTTAGCTTCGTCGTTTGTTTCGATGCTAAGCTTCTGCGACTTCTACCTCATCTTCCACTAACACACTCAAACACAACTGCTCTGTCGTCGTCATCTGTTCCCGTAGCCGTAGCCTATCTTGCGTTTGTGGACGAAGGCGCCAGAGTCGTCTCGCTCCAAACGACCCGATCTTGCGTCTGTTCCCTTAGACGAAAGCGCTACAGTTGTCTCGCTCCAGACAACCCAAGCCCGACAGCGCCAACAGTTTCCTCGCTTCCTTGGCGCCCGTCAGACCATTTCTTTCCTGAATCTTGTGAGGGAGATGGCCTCGACGCTCCGTTCCTATGCAAATGCCCTTGCCGGCGACTTGCCCATTCCTGCCTCATGCCCCTCCTCCAGGAGTCTGCTTTTGCTATCGATAAGTCCTGCAATGTTCAACAATCGTACCACGAGGCTCTTGAAAGTGACGACGAACACGCTTTTATTAAAAAGCTTGGGGAAAAAAATGTGAAGTCTGCACTTATTTTCACTGAGGTTGAAACTAGTAATCTAGCGTCCTTTTAGCGGTTTGCTTTAGTTGGGAAATTCTTTTATGGTCACCTAAAATTGGAGATCATTATAAAAGAATTTGATGCTATGAAACTATTGGACAGTTGGAACATTGATCTACTAAACGGTCGACATATACTTATTCAGTTATCTCACGATACCAATTACACTCGCATTTTCTCTCGAAAAATTATCAAGATCGACAATCGTTTTATGAAAATTCTGAAGCGGACTGTCAATTTTGATCCAAAAGCGGAATCCCCTATCATTTCAGTTTGGATAAAGTTTCTGGGGTTAGAATTACATCTGTTCAACATGAAAATCCTATACTCTTAGTAACTGCTTACGGTAAGCCTCTCAAGGTGGATAGTCATACTCTTTCTGTGACTAGACCCTCGGTGGCTTGTGTGTTAGTTGAGAGAGATATCACTCAACCAGCTCCGGATAAGATATGGATTGGCACTATTCACACCGGGTATTGACAAAAGGTTGAAATAGAACTACATCAACCTTATTACTCTCATTGTAATATATTTGGTCACAGTTCTACTATTTGTTATCGTTTGCATTCTCATCTAAGATCGAATATCGCTAAAGGTCAACCACCTACCATCATTGCTGAGAAGGTCCAATCCAATCATCTTTCCAACATCGCAATTCCACATGAAGAACACCTTACTACAGGTACATATCCAAATGTGCTGATACCACTTACTGTTATTGAAGAAGGTCCACTAACATGCCAAGACAAACGAGAGTGCTCTTTCGACCCGATAGAAGATCAGCTGTTACAACAAGTAGTTGCTTCTAATTTTCAACAACCTACATATATCCTACACGCTTCAGACCATTATGTTGATCAGGTGAGTCAATCTTCGGATGAGGAATGACAGGGAAGAAAAAGAACGGAGGACGACTCGAGCTAGGGAATCTATTGGATGATACATTGGCACTCATCTGACCAATTTATTAGTTGGCTCCTTCCCTAGAACTAGAGGCAGAGGCAAGGCAAAATCGGGTCGCTCTCCAGCTACCTGATACTCTTATTTTGAAACCTTTTGGTTTTTTATTTAAATCTATTGTGTTTTTTGATGTATTTTCTCTTTTTTTTTTTACCATTCCCTACATTTTATTTAATATATTAGCCTTTGGGCTTTCAAATATATATATATATCTATATATGTATATGTATATGTATATAGACACACACACACATACATACATACATGCATACATGCATTATAAATACAACATATATTCAAGTTCTATGATGCTTAAATGACCCCATACAATGAAAAGTGTAAAAACGTTCACATGTGCTTAAAGCAATCAATATAAATTTTCAATCCATTAAATAATTTTTTTTAGCTCTTGTGAACAAGGGCTCATTTGATTTAGGTTCAATACTTAACAAAATGAGCAAAACAAGGAACTAGATCACTCATTTTCAACTCGTATTTTACATTTCAAATGATGAATTCCCAACAATAGCTAAGCAATTTTTCAAGATGTAAATTAGTCAAGTTGAACCAAGTACTAAAAATTTAAAGTTTGTTGATAAATACTTTTCCAAGGACTGAGCCAAATTTTTTACACAACCAAATTTTAAAATCTTGACAATAATTTATATTTAAAATCTTGATAATAATCTTCAGTCAATCTAATCCAAAAAATAAATGAATCTACAAGATTTTATCTAGGAAGTTATGACTCGATGAGCCGTCAGTGCTTTGCAGAACTAGGTGAGTGTCAAGCTTTTAGCATCGTTGTCGGGGAGCAGCAATAAATTTGATTTAATAAAATTTTAGTTTAACTTTTAGACCTTGAATTTGAAAACTGCAGTGTTTACTATTTCCTATTCTCTTAATTTTTTGTCATAACTTGTAAAATCCAAAAATATCTTATTTTAAATTTGTTTGATTGTGCACTTGCTTTGTTTCTTACTTTCAATTCCTGCATAGAACCTCTTGTTTACTTGTTCTTGATTTGGTAATTTATTTTGCTTTTGTTTAAATTGTTTGTTGTTCTCTTTAGCATAGAGATACCTTGCTAGTTGAACATAGTTAACGTATGCGTAGTTCAGGACCTTTAGGACTTGAACCATACGACTCTGAGTTAGAGAGAACCATTAAAAAAATCATAAAACTAAAGAGATTGCAACAGACTTTAGGAGAAATGGCTGACACACACGATAACAATCCCGAAGTCCATAATCAGAACAACATGTCTTGACTTTTAAGAGACTATGTCAATCCCATGGTAAACGAAATCCATCTTAGTATCTACACCCCTGCCATAAAATCCAATACCTTTGAACTGAAGTCTGCTATAATCCAAATAGTGCAGAATAATCAGTTTGAGGGGACACCTTTTGAAGATCCTAAACTACATTTAGTGAGCTTTTTTGAACTATGAGCTGCATTTCGCTACAACGATGTCTCCAACGACGTCGTGAGGCTCAGGCTTTTCCCTTTCCCCTTAAGAAATAAAGCCAAAATGTAACTAAACTCCTTAGCTCCTAGATCAATTAGGACTTGGAATTAGCTTGCACAGAAATTCTTAGCAAAGTCCACTTTAGAAAACGGTCAAATTTAGGAATAACATTACCTCTTTTTGCCAGCATTAAGGTGAATCTATTTAAAAAGCTTGAGAAAGGTTCAAAGAACTCTTTAGAAAGTGTCCCCACCATGTTTTGTCAGACTGGTTGATAATTCAAACTTTTTATAATGAGTTAGTGGGATCTCTTATGTTGATCATAGACACTCCAATAGGTGGTTATCTTATGTCAAAACCCTTCAATAAAGCATATTCTTTAATGAGAAGATGACGACTAATATTTTCCAATGGTCTTCTGATCGAGTGAATACTAGGAAGGTAGCCGGCGTACATGACATAGATATTATTTCAATTTTGACTTCCTAAGTAGTGCTATCACTAGGAAGTTAGACCAATTACGGTTAAATCAATCACAAGGCTCGTCATTCATAGAGGAGAATTCATATGGACAACTAGTAGATCCTAACGCTTTGCCTCTCGAGATCCCAAATTTCATTAGAAATAGGTTCAATAACCCTTATTCCAATGCCTAAAACCCTGGTTGGAAGAATGATCTTAATTTTAATTGAAACAATAATAGTCAAGGGATGGGAAACCAACAATGGGGGAATAATCAAACAAATCTATTGAGAAATTGGAATAATCTGTGTAGTGCCAATTTGAGACCTCCTTACCACCTAGCTTTAACCAAAATTAATAGTTTAAGGAAAAGAAGTTGTCGATGGAGGAAATAGTTTTGCAAATGGGGGAATTAATTGCAGCGTCAAGGTGTTGTCATTAGGAATATTGAAAACCAGTTGGATCAAATAGCAAATTCTCTTAGCAAATAGACCCCAAGGAATAATTCCTAGTAACACCGAGGTTAACCCAAAGGAGAAGAGCAACGAATATGTGAAAGAAATTAAGTTGAGAAGTGGAAGAGAGTTGGAGGAAGTTAGTAGGAAAGTGCTTGAGGTGGTATGAGAGAACTCTGAGCCTGAAAGACCAATTGAAAATTCTTCTAAAGACTCAGGAAGACCTACCTCAT
This sequence comes from Phalaenopsis equestris, assembly GCF_001263595.1. NCBI lineage: Eukaryota > Viridiplantae > Streptophyta > Magnoliopsida > Asparagales > Orchidaceae > Phalaenopsis > Phalaenopsis equestris. The sequence continues at coordinate 115,452 of NW_018165190.1, read as the reverse complement.
CCCTTAGGAATGACTTAGAAAGACTACCGCCACCATTTTCCTTGAGACTTCAGAAGCAAAAATTAGATCAACAATTTTTTCAATTCTTAGAAGTGTTTAAGAAGTTGACTATCCACATCCCTTTTTTGTTGAAAATTTGGGCGAGATGCCTCATTATGATAAGTTTATGAAGGATATCCTGAATAAGAAGAGATAGCTATGAGACTTTGAGACTGTAGTACTCAGCAAAGAGTGTAGTGCTATCATATAGAAAAAACTACCTCAGAAACTTAAGGACCCTAGTAGTTTTACCATTCCCTATGCTATAGAAGAGAATTTTTTTGGGAATGTTTTATGCGACTTAGGTGTCAGTATTAACTTCATACATTGTCGAACTTTAAGAGGTTAGGATTAGGAGAAGTCCAGCCTACCACTCTAACCCTTCAGCTTGTTGACCGATTTTTGACTTATCCTAGGGGATTATAGAGAATGTACTTTTTAAGGTGGATAAGTTTATCTTTCATGCTGACTTTATTGTTTTAGATATTGAAAAGGATAAAGAGATATCCATCATCTTAGGCAGACCATTCCTAGCCACTAGTAGGGCGATGATTAATGTACACAATGTAAAGTTATTATGAGGGTGAATGATCATGATTGTACTTTCAATATTTTAAAATCTATGAAATTCTCTTCTGAATCAGATGACGATTCATGTTTTAGGTTGGATTTAGTGGACCGACTTTGTAAAAGCTAATTTCAGAAAATTTGTGAAGTTGATCCAGCAGAGTAGAGCTTAATTGAGGATGATAGACATGACGTTAAGGAAGAATCAGGTCTACTTTCAGAGGCTAATCCAAGAATTTATAGGGAGAGATTTGAGTTGTCGGACACTATTGAAAATTATATACCTTTAGTCCCTTCCATAGAAGAACCGCCTGAATTAGAAATAAAAATTCTTCTTAAATATCTGAAGTAAGCTTTCTTAGGGGAGTCATCTAGTTTGTCTGTTATTATATCCTCAAAACTCGGCAGTTTACAGAAGGAGAAACTAATGAGTTTTGAGGAGTTTTAAGAAAGCTTTTGAATGGACTCTACCAGACATCAAGAGGATTAATGCTTCAATATGCATGCATAGGATCTTTATGAAGAGAATCATAAACCTAGGGCAGACCCTCAAAGAAGACTAAATTCTAATATGAAAGAAGTTGTTAATAAGGAAATTATGAAGTGGTTAGATGCAGACATTATCTATCCGATCTCAGATAGTGTTTAGGTTAGACCTATCTATCGTGTACCTAAAAAGAGAAGAGTGATCGTTGTTGCGAATGAACACAATGAATTAATTTCTACTAGGAATGTCGTTGGGTGGCATATATGCATTAACTATTGAAAACTAAACTTAGTCATTAGAAAAAACCATTTCCCCTTACCCTTTTTTGACCAGATGTTGGATAAGCTAGCTAGCCACCTATATGTCTGCTTTTTAGACGAATATTCAGGGTACCATCAGATTCTCATAGCTCTAGAAGATCAGGATAAGACCACATTCACAAGCCCTAATAGGACTTTCGCCTTTAAGAGAATGTCTTTTGGAAATTGCAATGCGTTTGTAACTTTTCAGTGTTGCATGATGTCCATTTTTTGCAACCTGATTGAAAAAAGGATTAAAGTATTTAAGAATTCTCTCTCTGTTTTTGGCCCTTCATTTGATTCTTGTCTAGAACATCTTGCCAGGATTTTGAGAAGATGTGAGCAGACCAGCCAAATTTTGAGTTGGGAAAAATGTCATTTAGGTTTTCCGAGGGGATTGTTTAGGGCACACATTTTCTAAGAGGGGTGTGAAGGTATAACCAACAAAGATTCAGGTTATTAAGATATTACCCCCCATCCACTTCTGTGAGAGAAATTAGGAGTTTTTTGGGTCATGTTGGGTTCTATAAGTGGTATATGATAAGAATTTTTCTAAAATTACCAAACTTTTATGCCACTTACTGGAAAAAACGGTCTCATTTAATTTTAACCAGAAATGTCTAACTGCCTACAATACCTTAAAAGAAAAGTTAGTCACTAAACCTATTATTGTTTCACTTGATTGGAAGAGTCATTTTGAATTAATGTGCGATATTAGTGACTATATTATAGGGGAGGTGTTAGGTTAAAGGAGAGATAAGGTGTTTAGAGCTATATGCTATGCAGTAAGACCCGTAATGAGACTAAAATTAATTACACTACCGCTGAAAAGGAACTTCTGGTAAGTATATGTTTTTTGACAAATTTAGACCCTATTTGATTGAAACCAAATGCATTGTTTTTACAGATAATTTAGCAATTTGATATCTGATTTCTAAAAAGGATCCTAAATAATAATTGATCAGATCGGTCATATTACTTCAAGAATTTGATATCAAAGTATCAAATAGCGGTCCACTTATCTAGGCTTGATCAAAGAAATTGCTGACTTTATTGATGAAATTAATGAAATTTTTTCTGATGAACAACTACCCACTGCTTATGATTTGAGTGAATTTCATTGTTTGTGATATTTTATCCTATAGTTTGTCATACCACCAGAGGAAAAAGCTTATTTATGATGTCAGCTATTATTTTTGGGATGACCCTTGTCTCTATAGGAAGTGTCAAGACAAGGTGATTGGAAGATGTCTATCTTTGGAAGAGACCAAAGATGTGAGTATGAAATATCATGCTTCTGAATTTAGAAGACATTTTAGGATTTACAAAACTGTATCTAAGATTTTACAATCTGGATGTTATTGTCATACTCTATTTAGAGATGTAAATGATTATATAAAGAAATGTGACAGATGTCAAAAAGTATGCAATATTTTAAAAATAGATGAAATGTCCTTAAACTATATATTGGAAGTGGGAATTTTTATGTTTGAGGTTTAGATTTTATGGACCCGTTTATACATTCACTAAAAAATCTGTATAATTTAGTGTTCTTGGATTATATGTCAGAGTGGATTGAGGTTGTTGCTCTTCCTAATTGTGAAGCTCGGATCGTTAATAAATTCATGAAAAAAAAAATATTTATAGGTTTGAAACATTTAAGGTGATTATAAGTTATGGGAGGAGCCACTTTAAGAATATGAGAATTGAGACACTAGTAGGCAAATATGAAAAAATTCATAAGATTTCTACTACTTGCCACTCTCAGACTAACGGGCAAGCAGAAAAATCTAATAGGAAAATAAAGAGAATCCTAGAAAAGACTGTCAACCCCAATAAGAAGGATTGGGCTTTGAGATTAGATGATGTTTTATGGGTCTATAGGACTGCTTGTAAAACTTTTATAGGAATGTATTCTTATAAACGCATATTTGGGAAGGTCGATTATTTACGATTGAACTTGAGCATAAAACATATTGAACAATAAAAGAATTCAATTTGAATATGAAAGATATTGCTGAGAAATGATTATTACAGTTAATGAACTTGATGAGATTAAGGAAGAACCTTATGAAAATGGTAAAATATATAAGGAAAAATTGAATAAATGGCGTGATCAAAAGATTCTTAGAAAAAATTTTGATTCTGGACAGAAAATGTTGCTATACAATTCTAGATTGAAACTAGTCACATGAAAACCAAAATCTAAGTAATCGGAACCACTGGAGCTGTAAATATTGATGATTGCACTAGTGGAAGGGAGTTCAAGGTAAATGGAGAAATGTTGAAGCCTTATTTAGGGGAAGAGAAATTTGGTTTTATTGAGTCCCCGACTTTGAGTCAACCCAATTAGAATATCTGGCATTGTCGGGCTGAGGACAATAAGCACACTTCTTGAGAGGCAACTCAAGTTTATCAGTTTGAGTGTTATGTGTGTTGAATTTTCTGAAATGTTGTGTTTGTTTTTTTATTTCATAATGTGATTTATGATGTTTTATTATGAAAATTTTGAATTGTTCAATGAAATAGGTGAATCGGGCTAACTTGAGCATGGTGCCTAGGCGCCACGTTCTCAGGATACTAGCACTTAGGCGCAAGTATCGCGATGCTTAGGCACTGCAACTCTACTAAATTAGATCTATTTGGGCACCTAGGCACCAGCACCTCAGCACCTAAATGCCAAGATTTATATAAAAGCAAGATTTAGCCCTTCTCAGCTCATTTCAACCAGTTTTCCTCCCGAGCTTTCCTCTTCCTCTTGCTTTCAGATCTAGGGCTTCCTTTAACTCCTTTTTTTCGCTCGATTGCTACAAGGGAAGGAGAGATTTAGCATCTTTAGGTAATATTCTATCATTAACTTTTTTCCCTTCATCTTTATTGGGAGGATTTTGGGATTTTAGTCATAGATCTTGGGGTGAAGTTTTTAACGTGAGATCTTAGCCTCGTTCTATCTTAAAAACCTACATCTTGATCTTTGCATTCCTTGCTTTAATCATCAATCGATTGGGATTTTTCTTTTCTGATTCATGGCACCACAACTAAGGGAGGAAAATTTGTCTTCCGTTGATAACAAGAAATTTGTTAAGTCCAAAACGGAAGAATGCTATAATGATTTCTTGATATCAAAGAAATTCATTCCAGAGAGGGGATTTGTGTCTCCGTGTGGGTAGGTAGAAGCTATGATAGGTAGAAAGAATTTGGAGCAATTTTGCTTCAACAAAAGTGTCGCGGTGATTCCTGTCGTGTGGGAATTCAATACGAACTTACCTGAAACCACCACAGATTTTGTATATGTTAAAGGGAAGCAAGTGAATTCTCTTCTTCCAAAATCAATGTTTTGTATCCTTTATGAAATTATCCTGATAGTTTCTACCATAATTTTACTCCTCTTGATTCTGATTTTGTAGGAATCATAAACTTTTTGGCTGATGGTAGGGGTGTGTGGAAGGTGAGGAATGATATTAAAATTAATTTCCCTTCCTCTGCTTTGAATGTTGTGTTCAAAGCTAGACACTATTTCATTTCTGTCGAACTTCTCCCCTCGACAAATTTGAGTGAAATTACAAGAGATATGGCTGCATTAAATTTTTTTATTCAAACGAGAAAATCCATAGCTGTTGGATCCCTATCCATCATTCTATCTTGAATATTACAAAAGGGGGATATACTATCAATCTTACACACCCCTCTACTGTCATTATTCTGTGTCAAAACTCTGGTATTGACTTTTAAGAGTTGGGAGGAGCAGCTCCACCCCTTGAAGCCCATTTCTAAGAAAAACATTAGGATTTATAGGTGACATACAGCTTTTGGGCGAGGCGAAAGTTCCTCCCAACCTTCCTCCTCTGCCTCTAGGCCTCGGCCCCCTTCTACTATGGCTTCTATAGTTGAGCAATTGGAGAGGCTAAAGGATGATGCCTCCATTATACAGGAGGAGATGTATGATTTGTCAGACAGGATTGCGTATATAGATTGGCACAATAAAAATCAATTTGATCAAATTGCCAGTTTTGAGGCTGCCCAATTGGAAATATACAGGAGAAACCGATGGTTAGGAGATGAGGATCCAATTATTTTTCCTGCTCGTTCTCCATATGTTCCTTATGAGAACACTCATCAGCCTATGGAAGAGGATCAGGAGGTCAAAGAGGAAGAAAAAGAACATGATGATGAAGGATATGATGAAGAGGGGGATGAGTGATATGGTCGTTCTCTTAGGGATCTTTTATTGCTTTGAGCTTTGGGTGCTGCTGACTATTCTATTTTGTTGGACTGCAGCTAATTTTCCTTCTGCTTGTTTCATTTTAGTTTCTATTGATGTTAGTTTATGTTCTTGTTGTAATATGTTATTGTTGCAATATGTTATATTGAATTGTGGTGGAACTTTTATTTTTGTATATTTCTAGTTGGATGTTAAGTGTTGTAATTAATTAGAACTCTGTTATGTATTTTCAATTGTTTTACCGACGCAAATTTTATATGTATTGCTGATGTTTTTTTATTTATATTCATTTCTTGTGAAATATTAATTTGTACAGGTGACATAGGTGTTTTTGTTGTAATTGTTGTATGTTTCACATTATGTTTTATTTTTGTGGTTTCATGTGATTAAGTTTGGGGGGATGAATGTTGTTAGAATTTGTTCCTCTTTAAACAAAATACTATGATTTGATACTTATTGATATATTTAGAATGGAATGCATATGGGACCACAATAATCTTAACAGAAAAATGAACTTACTAATATAACAAATAGACTCCTATTGAATTAAACTGAACGTGATGCAATAATCTTTTGAAAATTCAACAAATAATTATTTAATCATCATATTTAATTTTGAAATACCATTTAAATAAAAGGTAAGTTAATTGTAGACAAATGTGATCTTCTTGAAAAATTTAGCCTCAATTTTATTTGAATTTAATGTTAATAATTTATAACTTAAGTTTTGAATTAAAAGAGGGGATGTTGGAGTATTTCAATTTAAGGAAATTGTAGTAAAATTTAAAATCATTAAAGACAAATTCAGATATAGTCATCCTCTAGGATGTGAATGAAAAAAATATTATTTAAAAAGAAGTGGGATTGAAAATATTCATCCCAATGGAAAGAAAAGAAAAAGAAAAAAATTATAAATGAAAAATATCGAGGAGAAGCCTTAATAAAAAATGGTTTTACTGCTATTCTTTTAAATTGAAAACTATTCTTTTAATTAATTTTGTTTATATGTTTATAAATTATTAATAAATTATCTTATGGAAGACTAAATTCTCTTGAATTTTACATCTAGACTATATTAGCTTAGCAAGTTATTAAATCCCTTGGAGTGAACATGCAATTGAATAACATTTGAAGAAATTCAAAGTTGTATAAAGCATATGTGCGAGAATAATTCAATAGAAGCCCTTCATTATAAACTCTATCTATTTGGAACTTTGATTGTAAGTGGTCACTTGTTTAATTTCATTTCACTTATGTTCAACAAGACCAAAAACTTATGTTTTGTTGTTACTTGGAAACAAGTAACACTTAAGTTTGAGGGATTTTGATGTATTGTTAATTTTGCACTTGTTGTTATATGTATTTTTGAATTTTATATGGTGATGTTGCACTTTAAGGAAGATTTTTGTTGTTTTATGTTGATGGTAGCAAAAAAGGAGAAGAAGAAGAACCGAATTGGATCAGAATGGAGATTGAAGCAAGAACCTGACTATTCGGCGCTTAGGCGCCTGGCCACTGACACTTTAGTTGTTAGCCAAGAGGTTGATGCTTAAGCGCAAGAACCCGTCAATGGACGCTTAGGCGCCCAATACAAGCTCCTACTTAAGAGGGCGGTGCCACTAGACGCCTAGGCGCTCTTACCTGAAACTGACAGTTAGTGCAATTAGGACATGAGAAGAATGTGAAGAAATATATAAGCTTTGACGTCTAAGTAAAGAGGGCTCTTCGATTACATTTTCTTCTGTCATTTTTCTGAGAAGGAAATTGAAGGAGAAGTCCAACGAAGATCAATCAAGTTGAGAGAAGTGAGAATTTGAGAGATTTTGTGTGATTGAATGCTTGTAATTTCAACTTCTCAGGATTGAAGGAAGGGAGATAAGTTCTGAAGTTTTATCTTGTAATTATTTTTATCTTCTTTGTAAGACTTTTGTATTGTTATTTCTCTTTCAATCAATTATTCAAGTTGGTGTATTCAAACATGCATAGTGAGTAAACCATCCCTTCTTCCTTGGAAGGGGGAGATAGGAAAGATAAATGTGGAAGTTTCTTTATAGATTTGTGTTAATGTATGATGATTAACTTGTTGCACTTCATTTACATTTTAGTTTGGCCAAATGGAGTGTTAATATTTGTGGTGAGTTACCAATCTTGGAAGAGATGATAATAAAATCAATAGAGTTAATCACATTAATTTGGTGGAATAGAAATATATTTACTAAATTATGCAAACTTATAGGGAGATATTTGAGCATGGGTTAAAGGTTGGTATTAAAGAACTAATCTGATTTTTAGTCATTTTTTCTCATTCTACCGGAAGAGGGTTAGGAAAGTTTTTGCTTCTGTTTGTCATCTATATATTCATTTAACTTCCTCATTCATTGACTTATTGAACCACTCCAAAGGAGATCTTCTCAAATACTTGAACTCTTTGCTTTCTTTGTTGAAAACTTAAAATTTTCTTTTAGGACTTAAATTAAATCAACATTTCAAGCTAGACATTTATAGGCTAGAAATTTTCTTAATTAGATTCATCTCGTTCCCTATGAGATCGAAAACCAGACCTAATCTCAATACTACTGATATGCCACATATACTTGCGTGAGTCGCCCATATTTTGCAGCACCAGGTGCGTGTCACTCAATCAAGTATATAATTGAAATTATGATCGAGTGAAGCATCACACTCAAGCTCGATCATATATGAATATATCAATCAAGCAGATAAGTGAGAGCATAAAGTCTATCAATATAGGTTTGATGTTTGTCGGTATCTTGATGAGATCCAACAGAAGATTGATCAAAGTGATTTGGCCTAGAATAATTATCATATCGATCATGAACATGTTGACGATTATCATGATACAATTTGCCATAATAACATAATCCAATAAGAGATTATGCATTATTCTCAAGATAAAATCAATCATGGTCACTATATTGATGTAATAGTTTGACCTATAATAATCACAATATGAACCATATATTTTGTCCCGCTAATGTTTTGAAAGCTTGGAATCATAAGCATTATAATTGGAATATGAGGATAACAATTTTTTATGGACTATCAGAGATAATTTTCATGGAGGGAAAGCTCATGTCAATGTCAAAGGCAACGTTAATCATAAGCATCATGATAACAACAATGGCCTATGGCAAGTAGAGGACATTTAGGAAGGTTAGCACTTGATTTAAAATAAAAAAGTCCTAAAGAGAAAGCATATAAAAGAATAAGGAGGGGTTGGTTAGGGTTTTGTGGGAGGGAATATGTGGCTTGAATGTGGAAGGATAACTCAACTGTCATATTACAACAAAATTTATAGTGTATCTCATTAAAAACGAGTAAAGCATTGAACATAAGAGTTCTAAATAATCAACTTACGAAAATAAACAGCCATAAATTTTATAATTCTAACAAGAGATGAGAAACATAATCCAAAATTATAAAAAAATGGATTAGGAAAGCCAAGATAAAGATAGACTTGAACCATCTATGAGTGAGAAAATCTGGACTATATGTTAGAATTAGCTGAAGTTCAAAACATTGAGGTTATAAAGCATCAAAAGACAAAGCAGATGAAACCAAAAAACAAGATATTGCAATATAAAATATGAGTGAAAATTTTGAAAGGTTGGAGGGTTCAGGATGGACAAGGTGTGTCCGAAAAAACCTAATTAATGGAAATGTGGATTCTAAAACCTTAGCACAAATCTAATGTAGGAATGTTAAGCTCTGATATCAAATGACGTACAGGGATGCAACAAACTAATTCTAATGATGATTCTAACTCTAGAGAATAGGTAAGCAACCCAAGTTAGAGAGGAGCGGGGACTATAAGATGCATGAAATGAGGATGAGAGTGA
>NW_018165190.1:94253-105968 GCF_001263595.1 Phalaenopsis equestris | reverse complement strand
ATGAGAGGGAGGGAAAGAGAAAAAGAAACAATACAAGCCTAAGGGATAATGAGAGTGAATACATCACAAATGAAAGAAAAAAAAAAATTGGGCCACCATAATTTTCATTCAGTGATCTTCAAATGATTCATTCAATCCTAATGCATTCTTTATATATAGTAAGGTCCTCAATACATTACTAAATACTCAAGAGCAACAAATGAAATATATAATAATTCTTTATCACATATTAAAATATGAATATATTTTAAAAATATTTAAAAAGCATGGACACATGGATGCTCTATATGAATAAGAACTCATGGTCATAATGGTTCAGTGTCATTAAAGACTCTAAAAACTAAAAGAATGTAAAATAGTTACATATTAATATATTATCATTAATAAGCTGAATAAAAAGTTTCCAGATTGCTTAATGATATAGTGAAAAGGCATAGACAAATATTAGATGCATGCAACTACATTAAAAAATGAGTAGAGAAAAAAATGTACGGTAGAAAGCACTTACAATGGCCCCATAGAAACCCGGTTCTCTGACTCCAAATAAGTAAGCAAAATAGCTTTCTTGCCTGAAAATAAGATCTGCAAATGGTCATACAGAAGCTTCTAGTACATGAAAACAGTAAAAAGCCAAAACAATGTCATTTATAAGTGCAAATAAAAAAGGCTTATCATCCAGTACAGAACCTACTCGCTTGCAGTTTAATCCATAGACTGAGCATAGCTATTTGCATTCTATATAATTTTCATATAAAGAAGTATTACCTTCTAAAAATAAGACAATCTTCTTGAAACAGTATAAAGCATTTAAACCCAAAAATAACAACATTTTAAAACCATTGCTTACAAATTTTACAGCTATTTGTATAGCTTAGTTTTTAGAAAAAGGATGCTAGTTTCAATACACTGCAAACAAGGAAAATGTACCATCAGGATTTTAAGAAATAATGTTAAAAGCTACACTTGTTTACAAAAAATAAGTTAACAATTGTCCATATTTGCATAGTTTTGAAACTATTGTCATTTTTAACAAAAAGACCCGATTATAGGGATTTTTACACATTCATAAATTTTATCGTTCCTAGTTTGAATGATATGTTTTTAGTTCTATTACAGGTCACGGACCTCTAAGTACAGAAGAAAAAAACAAAGGAAGAACCACTCATGAAGAGGAAATATAACTCAAACATGATACCACCGACCAAACTTTGTTTTACTTCTCGACATTAGTAATACGATAAAATAACATCAATTTAACAATAAAGAAACAGTATAAGTCCTGCCAAGAACCAATCAGCCACGGCCAGAACTCGATTTATCCACAAACAATAGTTTTACGACAAATTTAAAAGGGAGCAAAAAACCTGAAAAGCTCCGTATGATCCGTGCAATATCTGGTCCGCTCTTCACCACCCTGAGAGAATACAGATAGGCAATCAGTGGGAATCAAAAATTCAATTCAGCAACGTGGGCAATGGGAATATGAGTTACCTGGAGAAGAACGAAACCTCGGACAGGTTGAGAGGCAGCGAAGAGGTGATCGCGAAGGGCATGGACGAGCTTTTCTCGGTTCTGCATGTGGAGCTCCATGGGGACCTCCGGCGGAGACAACAAAGAAGCGGGAGAGGACTGGGGAAGAGAAGCCAAGACCATGGCTGCGCTTTCGCCCATGGAGGAGGCAAGGGAGGAGACAATAGCCGAATGCGTAAAGTTAGACTTAGCAATGCCTCCACACTTCTATGATATTTCGCCATTAGTCCACTCAAAAAAACAAATAAGGTGTATAGATTGGTGTGTGATGAGGACCGAATCAGCCCATAGTTTCCAAAACAAACCCTTTGAGTATCTTCAATCTCTATTTTATTCTATTGTCATGGGGTAGGGTTTTATGGAGCAATTTTTATGTGCAATTTTAGTAGTTATGGTTTGGTTCGTTTGAAATCCCTCGCACTGTCGGTCGTTGGACGAGAAACATTCACGATCTCTCTCTCTCTCCCCCATGTAGTTCTTGTGATGTTTAGGTTTTTCTAAAACAACTCTTGCGAAATGATTTAGGGTTTATACTGTGAACTAATGTACTTCTCTTTGTGTTTTCAAGCAAACTAATATAGAAAAATGAAAGAACCCAAGAAAAATAGAAAGCTTAAGAGTCGACAGAGAGCATCTAGGTAAATTTGGTTGTGTGCTTGACATGCATTCAAAAATTTATGTAACTGAGATAATCATTGCTTCATATAGGATTCACCTATTTTGTTAACCATATGGAATGATAATTTAGTTTTGTAAGAGAAAGTATCTCATCTTACCACCCAATATTATGGTTGTAAGATTTATCACGAGCGAAACAATAGAATACTACCATCAAACTAGTATAATACTATCACAATAACATCACAATACAGTCACATTTTTAACACAATAACACTATAATACTACACTAATAACACTACCATTCAACCATACTATTAACACCACAATATGATCATATTAATAACACCATTGTACAACCACATGTGTATGACAATAACACTAATAACATCATAATACAATCACATTTGTATCATAATAACACCATAATATTGCATTAATAACGCCTCTGTACAACCACATTTATATGATAATGACATCATATCATAACATTAATAATATCATAATACAAATACATTTGTATGACAATAACATCATAATATTACACTAATAACATTCTTATACAACTACATTTGTATGACAATAACAATATACCATAACACTAATAACACAATAATACAAATATATTTGTACCATAATAATATCATAATACTGCACTGATAACATCATTATACAACCACATTAATAACATCACAATAATACCACATTTGTATCAAAATAACATTATAATACTACACTAATAACACCACCACATAACCACACTAATAAAACCACTATACAACCACATTTATATGACAATAACATCAAATCATTACACCCACATTTGTATCATAATAACATCATAATACTGCACTAGTAACGCCACTCTACAACCGCACTATTAACCTCATATAATACCACACTAATAACATTGCATTTGTATCACAATAACATCATAATATGACATTAATAACACTACCACACAACCACATTAATAACACCAGTATACAGTCACATTTGCATGACAATAACACCATAACATTACACTGATATCACCACAATACAACCAAATTTGTATCACAATAACATCATAATACTGCATTAACTATACCATTATACAACCACATCTGGATGACAAGAACATCATACAATACCACTAATAACACCACAATACAACCGCATTTATATCACAATAACACCATAACACTGCACTAATAACACCACCATACGACCACACTATTAACCCCACATTACAACAACACTATAACACCACCATACAATCACATTATTAACACCACAATACGACCACACTAGTAACATTATTATACAACGAAATTTGTATAACAATAACATCATACCATTACACTAATAACATCACAATACAACCACATTTATATCACAATAACATTATAATACTACACAAATGATCACTGTACAATCACATTTGTATGACAATAATATCAAACCATAACGCTAATGACACAATAGTATAACCACATTTATATCATAATAATATCATAATATTGCACTAATAACACCTTGGTGGTAATATAATGTTATTTGGTGTTGATTCTTGTAATTATGGTGGTAATATGGTGTAGCTCTTATGTTGAATCAATGTTTTAATACAATTTTTTTATGGTAATTTGAATGATTAGGTTGTTAATTTGGTGTTACTATAGTGGCATCGTAGTTGTATTTCAGTTGAGTTGCAATTACAGTGATAATTTGGTTTAACTTTGGTGGACTTGTGGTGATGGTGTCATTATACATGCAACTTGGTGGAATTTTATATTTGTTAGGTGTTATTTCATTTAATTTAAATAAAATGATCATTTTTGTGGTAACATGATATTATTTTATTGATGATTTGGTATTATTATGGTGATATGTGGTGTTGTATCCTGGACATATTTTGGTGTAATAAGAGCGGTAATTTGTCTGGACATATTTTTTGTGCTATTTTTGAGAAATTTTGTTGTTATTTATTAGTTGATTTGGTGTTATTATGGACATATCTACGTTATTCCATAGACATATTTTGGTGTTGTTAGGGTGTTAATTTGTCAAGATACATTTTGGTGTTTTTATGGACATATTTTAGTTTTTTTTTTTATTCAGTGTTATTATGGTGATGTCTACGTTGAATCCTTGATATATTTCGGTGTTATTAGAGTTTTAATTTGTCCACTCATATTTTAGTGTTATTATGGACTTATGTTGTTGTTATTAGGCCATTGATTTTGGTGTTATTATGATATCTACATTGCATTCTGAATTTATTTTGGTGTTATTATAGACATATTTTAATTTTGTTAGGTCGTTGATTCAGTGTTATTATGATATCCATGTTGCATCCTTAAGGATATTTTTTTGTGTTATAATGGATATATTTTGATGTTATTATGGACATATTTTTGTGTTATTATGTACATATTTCAGTGTTATAATGATATCTACGTTGTATCATTAATGACATATTGTGGTTTATTATGAACATAATTTGGTGTTATTATGGACATATTTCAGTGTTATTATGATATTTATGTTGTATCATTAATGACAATTTTTGGTGTTAATATAGATATATTTTAGTGTTATTATTGACATATTTTAATGTAATTGGTGTTATTATGATATCTATGTTGTATCCTTAAGGACATATTTTGGTGTTATTTTTGACATATTTTGGTGCTATTATGAACATATTTTGGTGTTATTAGAGACATATATTTGTATTATAATGGACATATTTGGGTGTTATTATAATATCTATATTGTATCATTAAGGACATATTTTAATATTATTATGAACATTATTTGGTGTTATTATGGACATATTTTAGTGTTATTATAGTCATATTTTAGTGTTATTAAGATGTTGATTTTATAGTATGATGATATCTATGTTATATCCTTAAGGACATATTTTAATGTTATTATGGACATATTTTGTTGTTATTATTGACATATTTTTGAGTTATTATTGACGTATTTTGATGTTATTATGGACATATTTTGGTGTTATTATGATATCTACGTTGTATCCTTAAGAACATATTTTGGTGTTATTAATACATTAATTTAGTGCTATTGTTATATCTACATTGTATCTTTAATGACATATTTTGGTATTATTATGGACATATTTTTATGTTATTCTGGACATATTTTGGTGTTATTATAGACATATTTTGTTGTTGTTATTATGGTAGTGGTTTGCAATTTGTATAATTGTTTATTTTGTTGTTGCATTCATATTTAGGTACTGAAGTAACTTTATTATGGACACGCTTGACGTTAGCAAAATGTCTTTTTTGCATTGTCTTCTTTAGTAGGTTTTTGAACTCAAAGATGTTCAACTATAGGTGTCGATGATCTGTAGTAAGATCTATTCTTGATTTGGTCAAACTTATCATATCTGAGGAAACTATGAACACCTTAAGAGATTTGAACATACTTCAATTTTTTTATCTACCCCCATATCCATAAGACAATGTCCTAACACTACACATCCATAATTGTTGGGATGTTGAATAAAGGTTATTTAGGATGGGCAGGAAGGAATTAAGTTTAGAATCCGACCAAGTTATCTTATTGATAGGTATGCCAAACAGAGAAGAACCGATCCACTGGGATAAAGCTCCCTCATGTGGTGTATTTGTGAACCCGACTTTCTTTATATATGATAATGCGATGTATGCAATTATATTTTTAATTTTTCCTTAATTATAATTCTTGTTTTGCAACGACAGCCAAAAACTTGACCCCAAGTAATAGCTAGGCACAAACTTGACTTCGAAGCAAATAAGAATATAATTATTATATTTAATATGAGATACTAAGATACTACGCAAGTAACTACGCAAGTATACATATCGTTATCAAGTAATATATAAATTTTTGATAAAACCTCAAATATCAAATCCACAGGGAAAGCTACAATATGCAACTACAAAACAACAAAAATTAGATAACAAATTCTACTTAGCAAAATATTTATACTTAAACTCTAGATACTATAATAGGAATTAAAGTTTGAATCTTTTTGTAATTTTTGATAATTGAAAATAAATTAAGCAATTAATTAACTTAACTATATATTTGTAAGATAAAGACAATATAAATAAAATATCTTTTTTCTTATCATGAATCGGTAACAAGTATAGAAATTATGTTATGGAAATATTTCAAATTGTGTTGTGCCAAATAGCACCATGATAACACCACGATACAACCACATTATCATTACAATAACACAACAATAACATTATAATATCACTCTAGTATTATCACGATAACACCAAAATAACCATAATAATACTATAATAACACTCAAATATGACTAAAATACAACCTTAATTCCACTTCAATACAACCGCAATACCACAAAATAACATGAAAACACTAAAAAACAACAAAAATTTCATAAAAAAACCAGTTGAATACCACCACAAAACTGCCACAATACCACCACAATACAACCACATTACCACTCCAATAACACCACAATACAACCACAATATCATTCTAATAATACCTTGATAGCACTACAATATCACTCCAAGAACACCACAAAAAAGTCACAACAACACCAATAACGCTATAACTCCACAATAACATCACAACAATATCACAATAACACTCAAATATGAATAAAATACAACCTCAATTTCACCTTAATACAACCACAGTACCACAAAATATCATCATAATAACATGAATACAACCCAAAGAAAAACAACAAAAACTTCATAAAAAAATCAATCAAATACCACTACAGAACCACCACAATATCATCACAATACAATCATAATACCACTCCAACAATACTACAACCACAAAACACTCCAATAACACCACAATACCATTCCAAAAATACCACAATAATACTACAATAGCACTAATAACACAATAACACCACAATAATACCACAATAACACTAACATATGAACAATATACAACTTCAATCACATCCCAATATAACCACAATAACCCTCCAATAACACCACAAACTACTACATTACCACCAAAATAATATGACAATACCATCACAAATTCACCTTAATACTACCACTAAATCATTATAATGCATCCACAATCCCACCACAAACAACCATAATCTAAAAATATAACCTCAATCCAACCTCAATACAACCACAATACCTGTTCAATAACACCACAAACTACTACAATATTACCAGAATAATAAGATAATACTACAAAAATAAGATCACAAATCGCCTCAAAATCACCATAATATTAAAAAAATCAATATTAACAATAAATATCATGAAAAAAATATCACAAAATAACTTTACAATAACACTACAAAATCATCATAAAAAATGCCAAAAAAGTAAATACCATTGATTCGGAGTACAAAAAATCAAGCAAACATAAATTAATGTCAACATTTCACACACAACTAAGCTAACCTCCATTTCAAATTTCTCGCTATTATTCTCAAATTTCATCATCAATATTTCTCGTTCGGTGAGAGAGAGGGACTGCGAATGCTTTTCGACGACCGACAATGTAAGTGATTTTAAACAAACCAGACCCTAGCTACCAAAATCGCAGTGAAAATTGCTCTGTGAAACCCTACTCGATGGTGATAGAAGAAAATGAAGATTGAAGAGACGCACAAGGTTTTGTTTTTCAAGTTATGGACTAGTTCGGATTTGATCATGCGCCAATATATACCTTTTCATTTTTTTATTCAACGAATCTGCTATTTACATGTGATAAAATATCATTGGAGCCCAGCCCTTCTCCAACCCTGATGAAATATTTTGTAGATAAGTTGTGGCTTGTTTGTCGAAATACGGTGCATTGGGTGGAATTTTTTTATATTTTTAGCTTTTACAGGTTTTTCAAGTATAGGTCACCCCAAAACTTTTAACAATAGTACCCAATCGAAACGGTAGCCTCCAAAGCCTCTGTCCCTCTCGTAATTGCATCCATTGCCTCCGTCACTAACCAGTTTCCATCGCTCGCATTAACCCCATCCTCTTCCCCCATCACTAGTCTCGGGTCGCACGAGAAAGTATTTTGTGGTATTGTGGTTGTATTGAGGTTATGTCGTCTCTGGTCTCTAGTCGCACGAGAAAGCGTCGAGTCTCTGGTCTGTTCCCAGAAAGAAGCAGCTATAAGGATGCATCGATTCTCGGGTCTCGACGTGTGAAGAAGCAGCGAGCTCCCGCCCGGCCGCATCCGTCCATCTCATTCGAGTAGCGTCAGTGCTCTATCGCAGTTGTGTTTTCATCTGCGGTTTTCCCATGTCTTATGTTTGACCTAATTTTTTTGTCTCATTTTTCGAATTCATTTTAATTTCAATCTTATTTTTATTTTGAATTTGAGTTGGTGATTTTCATTTTATCCTCTATTTTATTAACAGATAAATCATAGCTTAAAGTTGTGCTCTTTAAAAAAAAAAGAAAAGATAACCTAAGTCTCTAGGGTCAAATGGTAGCTTAAGGCATCTCCAAGCTTATAGGAATTTAACTTTTGCTTCAATGACTTAACTTTAATCATCTCAACCAAAAGTTAAGGATTTGAAGTCAAGTATATGAAACTGTAAGGAGTGAAGATTTGGTTCAAAATTCTAGTTTGATATTGGTCCCATCGCTAGTCCTCTTGGAAAATCATTAAGGAAACCCTAATATTAGATCTAAGTTTATAGGGAGAAAGAATAGGATAGACGTCATGCAAAAGTGAGGTCAACACTTAATTCTAGTGTATATTTCTTAATTGGTCTCTCAAGCTCAAGTTCTTATGATCTAGCTTTTTCTCTAGTCATCTCTTCTAACTCCTTCCCACTCTAAGTTTAATAGCCTTGCATTGCTTCTTCTTTTTCTTTTTTGGATTCACTTTAGTGTTGCTCTACAACATCCCTTTGGGTCTATGATTTAAGAAATTTGATAATTGCCCTAATTAAGTTTCTAGTTTCATTATTACGACAACCTGACTTTGCAAATGATTTCCCATTTGTAACATTAATTATTCTTGTGATTTTTTTTCTTTTGGTTGACTAGTGGAAGTGAATCCATAAGGATAATTGGTTTTAGGATTGGAAAAATTACTTTTATGGTTGGTCTAATTACCTAAGGTGTGTTATTGGTTACTACCCGCTGATTATTCCTTATATTTCGGTTTTTATTTCAATTAAAATTTGATTAATTTTTTCAACCAGGATGATAGGTGTTAGAATAAAAGTTGTTGGGTTTATTGTTGATTGCATCAATTAACTTGGATAGTTAAAATACTTGAATATCCCATTTGTTTATATGTACTCTCATCGCTTATAAGAGATTCTTGTATTGAATTTAGCTCTTTATTGGCGAACTTGTTTGAAATAGTTGTTATTTATGAATTCAAGATAGTTAGCACATTTAAAATCATGCACGCTGACAATCTTCTTAGGGGGAACTCTATCAGATGGTCATTAAAAATTATTCTTTATGTGATGTGTGCGAAGTTGTGATGTGTATTATAGCCTTTATGTATCATTTTTATGCTTTTGTGGGATATATACATTGTTATTTACTAGATATAGGTTTAGAACTTGAGCACTTTTGGTCAACAATTAGGATAAGGCATGTTCAAGCTCCCTAGTGCCCCTGCATGACGCATGGGGATGATCTTCTTAGTGCTACCTCCAACATCTTAGTGCTACCTTTCCTTGCGCCCCAACACCTAAAACCCTAATTCAAGTATTCAGAGCCATGAACCCCAACACTCTACCCATGCCACTGCACCTACTTTTAGTGCCCTGATACCACCTTGCTAGCGCCGCTATGCTCCTTAGTAACTTAAGAATGTTTTTGGCAGTTTGAGCAATCTGAAGGATTAAAATGCCTTCTTCTTCATTCAAAAGAAGAGGTGGACATGGAGTGATTTATAGCAAAACTTAATTATGGAGAGACTTTGTAGGGCTAAACAAAACTTAATTATAATATGAAGCTTCAATGCTTTTTATATCTAGAAACAGAGTAAGGAGAAATTATCTCTAATTGTTAACATTATGTATGGGAGATTTATTTGTAGAATATTGATGATTTACATGATCCTATTCAAAGAAGCATAATTTTTATAATAGAAAGCACATCCTAATTAGATTTTATATTTGCAAAGTTTAGATTTAGGGTGCTTTTGGAGCGGTGGTGTCGCACCATAGTTTTTTCTGTTTTGGCTAAACTGCATTTCGCCTGCATTTTCAAAAAGTTGCAGCTAAAAACTGCGTTTTTCCACCAGACCTGACTATCTGCGGTGCCTGCTAAAAAGCTGTGGTATGATTTTTTAAAAAAATAAATTTGTTGTAAAAGCCATCATAACTTTTTGAACAACTTCACAACTGCTTCTTCAAATAGCTGCAACTGCCTCAAACAAACTCTTAAACACTTTTACTACGTTAAAAACTTTCAATATTTTGAACTATACTTAAGGTTATTAAACTAGTACTCTAATTTATTTAAAAATTTATAAAATTTTTCATGTGATTGTTACATGAACTCATAACCTGTATAATACTTGATCGACAAGTATACTTTTATGATATCTAGTTCTTCATAACATTTTTGGATCAAGTTTTCAGAATTATTTCTAAGAAGTGATTAATTTTTTAAATTATGAGAATACTAGTTGAAGATTTGAGGTTTAGATTTAAAAATTGTAGTGTTAATTTTGTTTGTACTTTGTTATGCGTTTTCAATTATCTTACTATTTTTAAAAAAAATGAAAAATCCAAAAATATTGTGACTTTTTTCTTATTTTATGTACTTTATTTGCCTAATTTTATTCTTGTTCCTTGTATTCTTGTTTATTATTGTGATTTGTCAGTTTAGGGTCACTAGTTAGTCCTAGGTTGTATGCATAGGATTAGATTTGTTGAACTAGTATTGTTTAACCCGAAAATAGAAAAAAAATTGCTAAAAAACTTTAAAAAAAGTTGTAGAACTATAAGGATTTTAGAAAAAAAATGAGAAATAACCAAGGATGAAATGACTAGCCTAAGTTACTTAGGGACTTTTTCAAACCTTCATTGCATGAGATTCACCCAAGTATTCATAACCTTACCATTAAAGTCATCACCTTTGAACTGAAATATTTTATAGTTCAAATGGTCTAAAATAATTAATTTAGATGTTCTTTCATTGAAGACCTAATCTTGCCCTTAACAAGTTTCTTAGAATCTTAACAAGTTTCTTAGAATCTTGTGATATTGTTAGGTATAACGGTGTCTCAAATGATTTATTGAGACTTAGGTTGTTCCATTTTCACATAGAGATAAGGATCAGGTGTGGATTAACTTATTAGCTCCAGGATCTATAATCACTTGGAAAGACTTGACATAAAAATTCCTAGCTGAATATCTTCCACCTTCTAAAACTGTCAGTTTTAGGAATAACATTACCTCTTTCACCCAGATGGATAGAGAGCTGACATATGAAACATGAGAAAGATTTAAGGAACTACTTAGAAAATTCTCGTACAATTCCCTACCTGATTGGTTGATTATACAAATATATTATAACAGGTTAGTGAAATCAGTAAAGTCTATTATAGATGATGCAAGGGGGTGGGGGT
>NW_018165190.1:76650-94188 GCF_001263595.1 Phalaenopsis equestris | reverse complement strand
GGGTGGGGGTGGGGGTGGGGGGGTCTTTATTGTCAAAAAATTTTGAGGAAACCTATACATTGATTGTGGATATAGCCACAAATTATTTTTAATGACTTTCGAAAGGAGTGAACCCTAGAAGAGCAACTAACATTAGTGAATAAGATGTGTTATCCATTTTTAACGTACATGTAGCTACAATTTCTAAGAATTAGATAACTTAGGTTTGAATTCTTCACGTATATGACTAATAATTAAGGAAATGCATATGGACACCTTGATACTAGTGTTACTTCTATGGAGTCATTGAATGATATAAATAATAGACCCAATAACCCATATTCAAGCACCTAAAATCTTGGTTAGGAGATTCACCCAAATTTTTAGTAGAATAATAATCAAAATACATGAATTTATTGCCGGGGAAGTAAACAACTTAACTTCTTAAGAAACTAGAACAATTAAGGAAATAACATTGATCCGAGACCTAATTACCTACTTGGATTCACTTCCAATTCACAATTTAAAGAAAAAAAATTATCTTTAAAAGAAATAATATTGGAAATGGGAAATCATATATAGATTCAATCTATAACCATCAGAAATAGTTAAGGCTCTGTTTGGCGCAGCTGCAGTTTTCCAGCTTTTCAGCTGCAGCTGCGCTGCCCCAAAAAGATGCTGCAGGGAAGTTGGCTGGTTGTTTGTTACAGCTGTGTGACAGTTGTTTCTGGAAAAATGACTATTCTGCCACTGTTTAGTTAAACTGTTTGGAACAGAACAATGACAGTCTTATATATGATATAACAGAAATAGAAATTCACTTTACAAGATAAAAATGTAAAAAATAGACTTCTACAATTTTTAGCTAATCCCAGAAGCCATAAATTTGATACATATAAGGAAAAAGTTCAAATAAAAATTGGTGCATTTCACTTTTAAAATATACATTTATAAAATACATTTATAAAATATGCATGATGGTGCATTTAAATTTTAAAATGTAGGTGAGATTGATATTCTTCCTATAATATTAAAGTTTTGAGTGTTATGCATGTAAATATTAGAATTTAGGTGTTACATATGTAAAAACGTAAGAATTGTGTGGTATGCATGTAAATGCCCCCAAATAAAAAACAACACGAAACACATGGTATAAAGAGCCGAAGAAGCTAAAACACATCTCCAGGATCACATCCACATTCCCATAAAAATCCATCAAATGAAAGATCTAATTTTATGCAACAAAAAATGCCTCTTTGAGTAACAATTCGATGCATAATCTACAAAGAGTATTCCTCCAAGTGCAATAAAATAAATTGATGCCAATTCCTTCATGCATTGAATTTTTATAACAAAGTTTATCACAATTTTTAATTAAGAACTACTAACAGAAACAATGTTGAGCTCAATAGCTTTGAAAACATGAGTAATATCAGCAATGGAAGACAGAATAGCTGATGTGCTGAAGCCCAATATCATAAAAGAAGCCCACCAAATAACCAAGCCTATTTTAATAGTTCCAACAAATAATATGAAATAAAAATAATATCAAATATAATGAAAGATTAAACAAGCACAAAAGAGATGTATATAAGAAAATCAGGTTGTACACATATGAAAGGACAGAAATGGGTATAAGGATTTTGGTAAAAGAGGAGCTTAGAATCAATGGTCGTAGCCCTAACAATTTTCGAGGGACATCCATCGGCAACCGCCAGTATCATGTACGGGAGACCCAACACAGGGTAAAAAAACTTACAGTAGGGCAATCAGGAGGAGGGTAATTCTCAGTTCATAAGTCAGTCACATTTTTGGGGCTTAAGACCACTAGTAGCCCCAGAAGGTTAGGGCAACTCCTTACCCAATGTTAGCGGGTAGTATGTCACTCCTACACTCTCTCGTAGTCCATGGGCGAGGAGCTAGAATACTATTCTTGCATACCTATATATCTTTATCATCACTGCTCTCATTCCCGTCACCTCCCACTTATAGCCCCGATCGATGATCCGTATGAATTTTCCAATGATTTATGTATTTTCAATCCGCGAAACACAACATAAGATTGGTGTGTAAGCAATTTTATAACACAAGTCACCTGAAGTTTGATATATAATGCAAGCTTTAAGTGTTAAATATATAAACTCATAGGAATTGAGTGTCATGCAGGTAAAGCTTCCATAAAAAAAAATGCACAGCTAAGAGTTTTAGGACGGACAAACTAATATAGATCTGGCCCGTGATTCTTCTGAAGAAAACCCAAGGATGAGGTCATTCTTTGATAAAAGGAATACACTAAAAGTTCTCAAAATGTCTAACACAACCATTTCACTCATGAACTGGAATAAGTAAACAGAGATTCAATGCTTAATATTGCTGTATTGCTGTGAAATTCGTAAAATAAGAGATTTATGTCAATATACCTAAAAATAAAATCTACGTAGAAGGCATCATACATGGGAATACAACTTATTTGTGTCTTGATCTCATCGAAAGTATGGCAAATGTAACTTATCATACAATACCAAGACGGATGCTTCAAGTTTGTAGCATAAGATGTGATACTTACTATTATATCTCATAATGCCCATTAACATAAGGTGATCTAAGGAATGACCTTACATTCAATTAGAGAGATTATACAGGAACAATGGTTTTCCTACCATGCATTAATTCCAATCATGTGCACAACCAATGAAACTTATGATATAACTTACCGTATCATCTCTTATGCTTTTCTGTTTCCAGAATTCATAAACTTGGCTCCACTCTTATTCATAACCAACTGAAACTGAGCGAAAATGAGCTACCATATTTTTTAAAGTACCACAAGAGAATAAAAATTTGTCACCAAATCACATAAATCGATTTCATTTCTCAATACAGTAGTAAATATAAAGAGATTAAGAAGTAGAAACGATATTTAAAAGGTCCACAGGTAGTGGAAGAAGGTCAGATGGCTTAAAGCAATGAGCCATAAAAAATTTATAAGTTATCTTAAATTTAATACTGGCAGATTATAGATAGTGATAAAGATTCTTATACACAATAATCCAAATCTCTCACAACACACATAAGTGCAATAACTCATCTTCACTTTTAAGAAAAATACCAAGCCATTTATTCTCAATCAAAGTTAAACTACACATCATATCTCTCAACCATTTATCTGATTATCATTTCCATGCCATGGTGATACCTAAACCAAGATATGCATATCTCTCTGAACCATCCAATTCTTCATATGAAGTTGCATATCCAATACCCAAATCTCATAATTAGTTACACAGAGCTGCCTACATCCATAGCTACACATGTAAATAAACAAATTTCATATATTTTAAAATGCAAATTCTCAGTTTGGAATAAAATTTGGTAAGAGTACAAATGTGATAAGTTCTGATGGAACTAATTATGATAGGGATAGTGCTACTCTCGGTACAGCATCTTATTATGCGACTGACTCATACAAATGGGCAGTAAGCAACACTGGAAGCTTTGCAGATGCCAAAAATACTCATGCAAATTATATAATTAATTCTTAGTCCCAACTCCAGAACACACTTGATACAGAACTATTTCAGACTGCAAGGATGTCACCTTCTTCATTAAGATACTATGGCTTTAGACTTGAAAATGGAAAATAAAGCTACAGTTTACTGAAATGGGAATAATAAATCCACCCGCCTGGAAGAGTTTAGGAAGACGAGATTTCAATATTTATTTACAAGTAAGCAAAGCAACCTTAGTAGTCAACAAGGTATGTATAAATGAGTTTCTTATTTGTTAATTAACAAAAAAAAAAAATGATAGCATTCAACTTTGGTTTAAAAAAAAAAGAACATTGTGGATGGATTTTTTTTTGTTGGGCAGTATTAGATTTATATTCGTTAGTTCATGCCCAAAAAGGAAATATATACAAATTTAAATCAACCTTAGTAATATTTGAATGATAGTAAGATATCATTATATATGAAAAGCTGCGCTCATTAAAGCAACAGATAAAAGCGTTTTCTTTTTTTGAAAGCCCAAAAGGCTAATATATTAACTAAAAAGTAAAATACTGATACAATGTGTTGGAGGGCCCAAAACATGACTCCCTGCCAGCACCAAAACCAAAAGGGGTTCCAATTCTAGAAATTACTAAAAAATATATTAGAGACAAAAAGAAAAAAACCTAAAACTGCTGAAATACAAGGTATTCGGTGGCTAGAGAGCACCCAATTTGGATTTGCCTCTGCCTCTGGTTCTAGGAAAGGAGCAAGCTAATAAGTTGGTGAGATGGTTGCCATTTTCAGTAGTGACCAATTTTGAAGGGCCCAAAACATGACTCCATGCCAACACCAAAACCAAAAGGGGTTCCAATTCTAGAAATTACTGAAAAGTACATTAGAGACAAAAAGAAAAAAACCTAAAACTACTGAAATGCAAGGTATTCAGTGGCTAGAGAGCACCCAATTTGGATTTGCCTCTGTCTCTGGCTCTAGGAAAGGAGCAAGCTAATAAGTTGGTGAGATGGTTGCCATTTTCAGTAGTGACCAATGTATCATCCAGTATGTTTCCGAGCTGAAGTCGACCTTCATTCTTCTTCTCTCCTGGAATAGAACTGTCATTCTTCATCCGAAGATTGACTCACCTGATCTTGGTCTAATGTGTGTTGGAGCTGTGCAGATTGTTGAACATTAGAAGCAACTACATGTTGTACCGACTGATCTGTTATTGGATCAAATGAACACTCTCGTGTGTCTTGACGTGTTAGTGAGTCTTCTTCAATAGCAGTGGGTGGTATATGCACAATTAGATCTGTAGCTGTAGTAAGTTGTTCTTCCTCAGGAACAACGGTGTTGGGAAGAGGATCAGGTCTCAACAGGGATAATAGGTGGTTGTTCTTTTGTGATATTTGGCTTTAGATGAGGATGCGGTCGATGACAAATAGTAGAGCTGTGTCCAACCATATTACAATGAGAGCAATAGGGAGGATGTGGTTTCATTTCAACCTTTTGCCAATACCTATTGTGAATAGTACCAATCCATATCTCATCCGGAGCTGGTTGAGTGATATCTCTCTCCACTAACACACAAGCCACAGAGGGTCTAGTGACAACAAGCGTAGGACTATCCACCTTGAGAGACTTACTGTAAACAGTTGCTAAAGAGTAGAGGATTTTTATGTTGAAAAGATGTAATTTTAACCTCAGAAACCTTAAACGGGAATAATAGGGGACCTCGCTTTTGGATCAAAGCCGACTGTCCACTTCAAAATCTTCATAAAACGATTATCAATCTTGATAGTTTTACGAGAGAAAATGCGAGTGTAATCTGCATCACGAGATAACTGAATAAGTACATGTCTACCGTCAACTAAGCCAATGTTCCAACTGCCCAATAGTTTCATAGCATCAAACTCCTTCCTAATGATCTCCAGTTTTGGATGACCATAAAGGAATTTCCCCACTAGAGAAAAACACCAAGAGGACGCGAGAGTACCGGTTTCAGTCTCTGTGAGAATAAGTGCAGACTTTCCATTTTTTTCCAAGCTTTCTGATAAAATTGTGATCACTTCCACCTTCAAAAGCCTCGTGGAAAGATTCTGAAACATTGCAAGTCTTACCGATATCAAAACCAGACGCTAAATCTGGAGGGGCACTAGCAGGTGAGTACAAGTCGCCGACAAGGGCATTTGCATAGGAACAGATCATCGAGGCAATCTCTCTCCCGAGATGTCATGGTCAGGAGAGATGGCTATATATGTATATATATATATATATATATCATAATTTCAGGGTCAATTTCCAAATTGCGTAAACGAAAGACTGACATGTAAATTATCCAATCATGCGCCTACTATCACATCAGTTATCCGTTCTCTCAACTCTGCCACGTCGCTTGCACCTTCACCGTCTACGGTATAGGTGGTGGAAGCCTTATTTTCCTCTTCTGTGAAAGTCTGACTAAGACGGTATTCAAAGACTTCTACAGGGACATGTTCTTCACCCGCTTCCGCCAAATGGAAGTCGATATCGTTACGAGAATGATGCTTTCTAATATAATTATGGAAAGTCATGGTAGCAAACACAATCTGTACCTGCTTGGAGAAATTTTAGGGAGACATCACGGAGTATCACCCATTTCTTTTTCTACACACCAAAAGTTTTCTCAATGACACCACGTAGCGATGAATGTCGTTTATTAAACATTTCTTTTCTGCCTCGTGTAACGTTGCTTGCACGTGTGAAGTCTGAAATGTGATATCTCGTATTAGGAAATGACTTTAGATACCATTTTTGCAGTGGGTATGCAACATCGACCAAGTAGTATTTGCCTGATAAATTGAATAATTAATATGAAGGATCAAGTTGCGCATTCAATGAGCTCAATCCCGAGCGTACCTGTTGGTGGATGTGGGTATTGGGATTTCGCGTCGCAGATTTAAAAACTCGACTGTCATGTGCGCTGTCCTCCCAATCAGTCTTAACAAAAGTGAAACACATATTAAAGTCACAAACGACCATGTCATTTTGGGTGGGGCTGCCACAACGAACGATAAATGCGACCTTATCATTATTTGGGATACATGCGTCAGCATGTGTTCCATTAATCGCACAAATGCAGTCATGGTTGAGTTAATGTTAGGATCGACATATCATTGCATACTCTAACAAAATTATCTATATTGCATCCGAGAGAATACTTTGAAGAAAGACATATATCACACATTCTTTGATATCTCAGCGGGTGTTCGCTCGAACTTATAATCTGAGGGTCTGATGACATGAGAGGACAAATTAACAAGTGCGCTCAATCCGATTGAGAAGTACCTGCTTATTGTTTCGGAGGAGTGTTAAAATCGCTCCATCGCTCCTCGCATAGACTCATTTTGGGATAATATGAATAGTGTTATTGCGAGAACCTCATGTGGAGTGATCCTCGAAGATCCATGAAGTCCGTGAGTTGCTACGAATAATTCCAGAAGATCGATAAATACTGCCTTGCTCATTCGAAACATATTATAAAATCTTGTTGATTGTCCCACAAGCAACTCTCCAACCAATTTGTCGCCAATATATGAATATGTCATGCATGACAACCGATCAATGTAAGCGTTGTAGTACTTGTACATCAAACATATTGCTGTCAGAAACATCCCTCTCCGTTTTTTTCTGCGTGAATCCATATGGGTTTCTATCCGTCTTCTTCTATTTGCATCCATGGTGATCGGTATCCCTAAATGTAACCACGGCGATCAGTACATTAGAGTTTAAGACATAAAAAAATAGACGTTTGTAAATAATTAAAAGGGTACAACAGAGTTTACAGGTACAACTCTAGAAAGAAAACAAAAAAAAAAAGATAATGCAGTAGAAATATTTTAGTGATGAAAAATATAGAACATCTCAAATGTTCAAATGATCATAAAAATGCCGAATAAATGTCACTCTGCGGGCTGCAAACATCTTCACAAAGATATCTCTATGGACCGTGTCCTCTATCAATTATGCTACGAATAGATACAAATCTTCATCTGCATAAATTTTGGCAGTATCGCTTAGGATTTCAAGTGCCTCCTCGACAGTGCTTGAATGAGAAGCCTGACATTCTGCCTTGAAACACGAAACCACTTCAGATAGCTCTTTTCTGAGGGAAGAAACACCAGATTTTATTTTATCAACAACCCTCAGACGTTTGGAATGGGAAATTGTTTCATATTTGTTCTGTTTCGGGCTGGAGACGTCAATGAAATCAACTAAATCTCTAGGGGTTCCCAAATTCATGGCATTGCCAACGACCCTGCCTCGCTTGGGCTACATGCATAGTTCTCCGTTGCAACCACTCTCCCAAACATGCGGTCGAGTTTCTCCTCGAATTCAGACTCAATTCCAGAAAACTTAAACTTCTTTGCAGCGGACACTACTTACATGGAAATTGATAAACACCCAATTCAGAATAAACTATAAAGTTACAAAATAACAAAGTCCACAAAAAATGCTCATTGCAAGTCTTTCAGCCCACCATTCATCAGGTGCATCAACTGTTCGTTTCACTGGATCCCAACCTAGACCCGTAGATCCCCTTTTTAATTCTTTCCAAATTTTCTTGTCATTCTTCAGTTGATCCCGCTTGTTTTTCATTTGCAACCTGTCATACTCTCTGTCTGTACATTCATTGAAATTTCTGATAATATTTTGTCACCCTTCTTTATTGAAATAGGTCGTAGGCCTATTTCTCCGTTTAATCTCTTTAAGACAAAGATCGCAAAATAATATTTTCATTTCTTTTTCCCACAATGCGGGTGTAGCAACCTCTTTAGGTTTATTATCAATGTTATTACTATATCAAAACAAAGTCATGAAACGCAACAGTAAAATCAATTAGAAAGTAGAAAAAAATCAAACAAAGATAAATGAGAAGAAAAACATCATATAGGTGATATGCGTGTACCATCCTTCCTGAATATTTCCCAACCATTTCAATTTCTATATATCCACATGATGACTAAATTTGCATTTCTATCCCTAGGTGATATGCAAGTAAAGGACTATGACATATGGTTGTTGGGTATGTAGATACATGAGAATTGTATGTTTCATATCAAACTTTCCAAATGCTGAAATAATTAAGAGCGTATCATAAGAATGAATGTCACCGAGAGAAGAAATGAAGTCATAACTTCGACCAACTGCTAACTTTACCCTGCATTTAACAAAGTTTAGGAGAAGATAATGCTATGTTAAATGAATTCTAAACATGCGTATATCGTAATCATCCCTTAGCAATTCTTGCAAATTTCGGACGGTTAAAACAACTTTTCAATCATATCTCAATCATAAATGACTAGAATCATTAGGCAATAACACTCATAAACCATTAATTGGGATCCATTAATTGATGAAAAGAAGAAAGTGCGGATCCCACGAATTCATTCTAGGAAAAAAATTCTTCAGCATGTTTAACGCCTAAACTGTGTCATTGGAATAGAAAAGAAGCACGCTGCCTTATCTGCGTTTCACCATTAATGCAAAAAAAAAAATCAGCCATTCCCACATGGATGGGCTATCGAAACAGCTCTTTGACACTATTGCAAGAAAATAAATTAGCAAAATTTCAATCACAAATCATCCATCTAAACCATTCTTAAAACAGGACATGAACTCTTTATGAGATTGATTTCATCTTCATCGGCCAATTAAAAATAAAGATAGAGATAGAGATAGGTCATTAATATTCTTTGAGATCCAAGAAGTAATCAACTCGCGATCTGAAGTGGCATGGGCTTCGAGCAGAACTCCACAATTCAATCACAAATCATATTCAAACAACAAAATATGAAGAAATAATTAGGAGGAGAAATGCCGATTAAGAGCAACGGCTTCGATCAGGACTCCACACTCGAGCGACGGCGGTGGAAGATGAACAGCGGCGTAGTAGGGGAAGGAGCGGGGGAGCCTTCGCGACAAGCAAGGAGCAGCGACGGTCAATCCGTGCGGTTTCACGAAATAGGTTAGGGCGCCAATCAGAGAGAGCGGGGGGCAAAGGGGGTATTAACGCTCCAGAACACCGGGCCGCGTTCATCCTATTTTAGCGGCAATAAGCCGCTACCGCTGAACGAAAAACACAACAAAATAATAAACTTCGCTGTTTGGGGCCGCGACGCTCGAAAAACGCGGCCCCAAACGGAGCCTAAGACTAATCATGGATGTTAGCTAGCACATTGATTCATAGAACCAAGGGACGTTACCAAGCAACATTTTCAATCTAAGAACCAAAATGTAGAATAGTGCAAAGCCATAAAACTTGAGAGCGGGAAGGAGTTAGAAGGTGTGACCATAAATAAGGTTAGATTAGATGAACTTGGTCTAGAGAAACTTGTTGAGACACCTACACTAGGCCTAGGCAAAGAAAACCCACATGTTAGGAAGGTTATAAAAAACATACACCACCTTTTTCTTAAAGATTGATAAAACACAAGTTGAATCAACAATTTTCTCGATTCTTAGATGTATTCAAGAAGTTTATCATTAACATAACTTTTGTTGAAGCTTTTAAACAGATACCTAGCTATGCTAAATTCCTAAAAGATATTTTAAATAAAAAATATAAGCCAAGAGAATTTGAAACTGTAGCTCTAAGTGAAGGGTGTAGTGCTCTAATCTAAAGAAAATTATTACATAAGCTAAAAGATCATGATAACTTTACCATTCTTTGTACTTTAGAGGATAAATTATTAGGAATGCCTTATGTGAATTAGGAGCCATTGTCAATCATATGACTTTATTGATCTTCAGAAGATTAGAACTGTGAGAAGTTCAACCTACCATTATAATCCTTTAATTAGCTGACCGATCATTGACTTATCCAAGGGGTTATAGAAGACATCTTTATTAAGGTGAATAAATTTATCTTCTCAACTGATTTCTTAATTTTAGATATTATAGAAGATAAGAAAATCTCAATCATATTAGGTAGATCTTTCTTAGCCACTAGAAGAATAAATATTGATTTACAAAAAAGGGAGTTAACTTAGAGAGCCAAGATCAAGAAATGACTTTTAAGATTTGTGATCCAATTCAACCCCCTATATATCCTCCAGAGGAATGTTGTAGAATTGAAATTGATAAATTACTGGAAATACTAAACAAGAATGTAGAGAAGAATACATATATTTAAGAAGATTTAAAATTAGGACTGAAATTTGATTATTTAGGGAAGTCTCGAGGGCAACGAAAGTATTGGAAGATAGACAATGGACTATTGAAAATGCACTTTGATTATGCAGAAATATGGTAGGTATGCTTTGACCATGTCATGCACAAGATAATAGATTAAGTGCTTCTTGGGAGACAATATAAGTGTTATCTTATTGAATTTTCTTGAGTTCGCATTGTTTGTTTTATTTTCTTTAGTTTGAAGTGTTTGTGCTTTAGAATATTTCACTTGGTGGCATTATGGATGAGGAAGTTGACTCTTATTTTTTGTCTCTTATTTTTTGTCATTGCCTTTGTAATGCTTAGGTTTAGGTGAATATGTGATTTTATTTATGTTATTTCTGCTTAGTATCCTGTGGACTTATGTTATATGTTAGTTTTTTTATTTTCAACAATTCTGAATTTATATGTGATTATTTGTGATTATACTATGCCTTTTTTTGCCAGTTATAATATGTGTTCATGTGGTCAGTAATAAATACTGTAATAATTGACCTCTTACTATAGTTAATCGATCTTTTATATTTGGATTCTTAAAAACGTGGACTAAATTAACTACATATAAAATTAATTCATTAAATATATAATCTTTAATAATTATTAATCTAAATAATTTACTTATAATTAATATCGTATGAACTAATAATATTTTAAAGTATGTTAGGAAGTGATTGAGTATTTGATAAAAAATTAGTATTTAAAATCATTAAAAAAAGTTTAAACAGATATAGTGATCCTCAATTAAAGTAAAGAGAAAAGAAAAATTAAAAGAAAAAGAAAAGGAGAAAAGAATCTTGTTTAAAAAGATAAATATTTAAGAGTCTTTAAGGAAAAGATTGAGGTTAAGCTAAAATTTAAAAATTAATATCAGTCCACTTTCTTAAGAGTCAAAAAATCAAGAGCTTCCATAATTAAATTCATAATATTGTATCCAGAGAGAAAAAAAATCAGATTAATATTAGTTAAATTGATAAGCCTAATTGAATTATATATTTAAGAATTAATATTATTTTAATTAATCATATATAAGTGATTTAGTCATAATCATATAAAATTTTTATTAATATGAGCAATGTTTTGATATTAGAGTTTTAATAAAAATTCATTATTAAAGAATAATACAATCTCAAGTCATGATCTACCCTAAATTTAAAAAAAGTCTAATTTTAGGTATTGAATTACTTGAGGGTAAGTGATGTTTAAGTTTTGGAGAATTTGATGAATACAAAATACGTGCTACGTATATATGTGTATTATACTATTTGTAAAATTAGGATTTAGACACTTTTAAAACCTTGAAAACTTTGAATATTTTGAAAGAGGTTTAAGGTTAGTAAATTTGTATAATTTGTTTGAAAATTAACAAATTTATTTATTGGATCGATACACTAACTCGTAATCTGTGTACTACTTGATCAACATTTCATGTTATACAATGCTTGATAATTTTTTTTGGATTGTTGCCATTTCCTTATTCAAAACATAGGCCTTCAAGTGATTTTGACATAAGGGACTCACATGCTGCAATATATATGTTCGACCTTCAAGTCACCACCACATTTTAAAATGATTGAATTATCAACCAATGGAGTAGGTTTTGGTGGGGCGTTTCCTAGATAAGCCCTTCAACCTCTCAAAGACTCATAAATCTACTCACTATTTAGATGGGTCAATGAAGTGATGCCATTCTTGAGCTCAATTGTCTTAGATGGTGGAATGTACTTGCTAAAATTTTTTTAGCAAGATCATTCCATGTGGTGATGATCCATGAGGCAAAGAATTTAATCATATATCCTCTTTGCTTTTCAAGTAAAGAAAAATGAACAGCTTAACCCTACCTGCATCATCAGAGATATTATTGTATTTAAATGTTGTGCATATTAAAAAAATAGTAATATAAAGATTTTGATCTTCTATAGACGAATCCAATGGGCCCATGATCACTCAATTCTGACATCATATATTGTTTGATCGAGAGAACCCCAAGCCGCCTGATTTGAGTGGTCCAAATTCCTTTATTATTTGCAGTCCGACCTCTATAAATAGAGCTCTATCCCCTCTTGAGAGAGGACCTAGTCTCTGGACAAGAGGAAGAACATAGCTTGGAGAAAAATGAGCTTAAGCCCAGTATCATTTCTGCACCGAAGATTTGACAAACTCCTTCAATTCATGCAACCACTGAACGCTGTTGGCCACCGCTTGTTGGCCACAATCGACCACCATCGACCATCACCTAATCCTTATAATGAATTCCTTTTCAGAGTCACAATGTATGTTGTTGAATCACAGCGTGCATTGGAGAATAACGCAACACCCTATAGAGCAGTCTGGCACCCATAATGCTATGCAATGATGTACCTCAAAGACAGTGTATTGGTTTCAATAATTATTCTCAACTACGGCCACTCCCGACCATTCTAAAATGAACATTATATCATATAAAACAATGTAGTCCTTTTGTTTTTATACATAGAACAGGAACCTGTACTTGTAGTCACCAATTTATAGTTGATTATTCTGACTGGATCAGGCTCTTTGATTTTTTTCTTTTATAAGTTTTCCATATAAAAACTTTTGGGCTTTATTCTCTTATATTAATACAAATCAAAGATATAACACACACACACACACACACAAAAATATATATATATATATATATATATATATATATACATGCTCGTGGTTTTTTTCACATTCCCAAATGTTAATTACCTTAGAACCTGTACATGAGAAATGCGCCAGAACAAATCTCGAGGAGATCTAACAAACTATGAAACAAAAAAGTATAACTAAGAAGGTCCAACTAGCGGGAGATTAAATGACCAATTGACTAGACACAACCCTCTGAACTAAGGTTGGAGGCCAACCAAACCAAGGACTAAGGTCAATCGAGCCAAGCAGAGGCATCACTTTGCGTATCGCCACAATCCTACTCAAGGGAAGGGTTATGTATTATCAACCATCTCATGGACACCCCTGAGATTCCTCAATAGGGGCCAATAATTAACATAAACAATCCACGAATATCCCCCTCATCAAAGAATAAGCTATCTATCAGATTACAGTGATTCACCCTCTACCTAATAGCCTAGTCTCATTCTGCCGATAGGAGCTCTTCATTCATGGATTAGTAGTTCATAGCCAGACTAGAATAGCTGACCAGTAAAGGCAAACCGATCAAATTGAGTCTTGCCAACTCGAAGACTATCAAAGGTCGACTGACAACTCTGATTTAATACAATTGGACAAGCAGGTCTTGCTAAACCAAGACCCATTGATTATAGCCGACCGAGTTTGATGATAGCTGAGCCATAGCCCATAAATAAAAAATTCCCTTTATATCATGTAAACACCTCATTAAAGTAAGGACAAAAATGTAATTTCATATATTGTACCTACTCTTTTATAAACAGATGAATCATTTTGTGAGAACAGACTAATCAAGAATACTAATTACTGTTCACCACTGTGCATTTCCTTCTCTATCTATCTCTCTCTCTCTCCCTCTTGTCTCTCCCTCTATTTCTTGATTGTGATTCACATACAAATTTAAATTCAATATCCTAAAAGGTTCGGTAAGTGTATATCATGCTACAAACAAGTAGAGGAGTAACACATGTGCAACAGTAAA
Organism: Phalaenopsis equestris; assembly: GCF_001263595.1. Lineage (NCBI taxonomy): Eukaryota > Viridiplantae > Streptophyta > Magnoliopsida > Asparagales > Orchidaceae > Phalaenopsis > Phalaenopsis equestris. The sequence goes on along the minus strand of NW_018165190.1, from coordinate 79,878 downwards.
TTCAGGAGCTAAAGGACCTGATGATGGATGCCCTCTGAGAGGCATTGACTCGAGGAAGGGAGCAAAATCCTTGAGAAGAAGGGTTGATGCTCAACGGCCGAAGGACACCCTTATTTGTGGAAAGAGGAAGAGATTCCCGATACTTCAATCGGGTCGGTGCCCAAGGCCAAAGGCCACCCTTGCTTGTGGAAATGGAAGGCGATTCCCATTGCTTTGATAGTGCTGAGGCGACACCGATGGATATACAACAATTCAGGTGCACTAAGGCGCCCCAACGTAAAACTAAAAAAACTCTCTTGAGTATGTCTATATTTTGTATAAACTAATTTGAAATATTAAGGACTTGTTTAACACTACTTTTTTTTTTAAATTTTTATTTTTATTTTAAAAGATATATTTTCTTATTATGTTTTTTTTTAATTTAAAAACACTTAAGACACCTAAAAAATTTGATTATTTTTAAATACAACTATCACAAACAAACAAATTTCAATTCAAATCAAAACATAAACATAAGAAAATAAAAACCAAAAATAAAAAATAAAAAATTAAAGTGATCCCAAACGGCCCCAAGTCTTTCAATGTGAACAAAATCACTTCCAAAGTTTTCTTTTTCCTGTAATTTAAAGGATCCGAAATCTGAGATTTAGAGAAGTATATATTTAAATACCCACAATTAGATTAAAAGGATCTAACAGCATTGATTTCCATTTCATTACAAATCTTCTCTCTTCTAAGGCCTGATCTCGTTTTCTTAAATCAAGAACAAATCAAAACAATGCATTATTCAAAGGAGAAGCATGTTTTAAAGCTTTTCCCTTACAGAAAGAAAAGAGAGAGAGCTAAAAATCTTTCTCCTCTTCCTACATGCAAGCATTTCTTTTATATTAGACCAGCTTTAAGTCGGTCATCGGTTGCCATTCCAGACCATATTGTCAAATATCATATAACAGACATGACTGAAACCAATTCAGCCTTCTTTAATTTTAGCAGTAAGGTACATCACTTTCCATTCCTGTTTTGTTTCTCATTTAACATGATACCTTGGCATTTTGCTGTTTGATTGAACTGATGCATTAAATGAATTTTGAAAAATTAATGTAATATGTCATTTGCCCTCCATCATTGACTTTACTGTACGTTATTTTTTCAGGAATGCTGACTCCATACATTGCTTCCTATCCAGTTGCCAAGTGGAACTTCAAAACTGCGACCATTTCTCTTTTCTATGAAAAGTTTGACAAATTAACACATGACAGAAAGCTATATATATCAAAGCAAACCCGTCCATCATAAATGAAGGATGAAGCTTGTAACTGACAATGTGAATTATTGGAGATGCTGCGTAATATCATTATTTTATGTGGATTGAAGGACGAAACTCCTCAAAAAAGACCCAACTTTCTTCACTATTCTTAAGCGCGATCAGTTCATGTTTCTATTCTGGGCTGCCATGGATATACGAGAATTGGAATCATGCCAGCTTTGGAGGAAAAGCTTCTTCTGGATTTGACATTAATGGGGGCTTTGGCTGCTTCTGTTGGGTGGGCGAGGCTGTGAAGGCTCAAGCAATACTGTTCGGAGGCCACATGGACGAAGATTTGGTGCTGCAGGTGTAGGTTTCAATGAACCGATAATTATCTGAATGAGTCCGAAAATTTGACAAGAAATTTTGAAAAGAAATGTGGATCGAGCTTCTGAATTTGACAAGAATATTGGATTGATTTTGGTTGTGATAGAACCAATGAGCCTACTAACAAGCTAAGTTTTGTTTGAATTGTATAAGAATTGAGATAAATTTGAATCAGACCGAAGTAGTTCAAAATTCAATTGTTATATATAAACAAATGTATTCATATTTATGCTTTTATTTATAGGAAGAGAATAATTAATGTCAGCATCAAATTATATTATTCTGTATACCGTTTTATATGTTATTCAACATCATTGAATGTGATCTAAAAGAGAAAAATAATTTGATATAAGTATCATATATGTGTTATTTAATTATTTCATATTTATATATTTGACATTTAAGTTTCATATGCATTCATTTTAATTTTTTTTTTACATATATTAAAAAGTAAATTTTGATAAATATATGTATAAATATCTTTATCAGAGGAAGAAACTAATTAGGCATGTAAATGAATTAAGTGAAAAATATGCAAGTATGTTTTAGCATATAAATTAAATGTTCCTGAATGAAAACATATCCATTTATAGGTAAATATGTATATTCTTATGCAAGTTATCTATTTAGGAGGATGATTTACAAATATAAATAATTTTGTCAAAATTTATACAATCGGTGAACGTATAAATATATATATATTGATATTTGATAGAGACCCAAATATCGATTTCCCATACGCTTTTTGGCCCCATAATGAGAGCCCGCTCCATGTGCCTAAAATTACACAGCTTCCGCATCACGGTGGGATCCAACCCTTGACCTGAGGTGGCCCCGCCACCAACAGACCAAGTCTTGCGGTATACACGCACACACACGCGCGCACGTGTGCAAACACACACACATATATATTATATCTGTCTGTGTGTGTGTTTGAAAGTATTTTGTATTGGTTTTCTTTATTTGGAAAAATATTTTATTTGGGTTTTGTTTTGTAATTTGTTTGGGTTTTTATTTAGTTTTGAAAAGTTCTGCATAAGTTTTATTTTGAAAAAAAAAATACTTAAAGTTTAGTTTTGAAAAAAGATTTTTTGCTTATGTTTTATTTTGAAAAAAAAAAAAACTTATGTTTGAAAATATTTTGTTTTGTTTTTTTCTCATATATTAAGAGGTTTACTTCACCTTTAAGACTTACATGAGAAATTTTAGAATTTTCTCGAGAAAAAGCTTATTTTAATCAATTTAAAATGTCAGAAAATAAGCTTATGATGATATTTTGAAGTTAAGAGTACACATAAGCTTACATTATCTTACAAAATTATTCTTCTCTCTTTTAGAGCTCATTTAAATTTAAATAAAGATAATTATTTTTTAGAAGCACAATTAATTTTATATAAATATTTATAAATTAGTTAATTTGTGCTGCGTTTAAATTTATATAATTTCTATAAAAATAATTATTTTAGAACATCATTTATATAGAAATTGTTAGTTTAGAGCTCATTTAAACTTATCTAAATTTTATAAAAATAATTAATGTAGAGCACATTTAAATTTATTAGATTTTATAAAAGCAGTTAATTTTTTATTGTTCA
>NW_018165190.1:63693-76640 GCF_001263595.1 Phalaenopsis equestris | reverse complement strand
CAAATGATGTCTATATATATATATATCACTCAATTATATAAGTTTGTGCAAACCACTACCTAAGTACCCAACTTATGAGAATAACCAATTCAAAATATGTAATCAAACATATATTTAGATATCCTAAACATGCTTTCTACTAAGAATATAAGGCGAGATCTGACTAACTTGCATGAAACATAAAACCATATCTTACTAACTTGCATGAAACAAAAAACCACAACTTACTTTTTTGCATGAACATAAAGAAAAATTTGTTAAATTGCATGAAACATAAATACATCACATGAATTTTTTTTTATTTTTTGAAACAAAAAACTACCACATGAAATTTTTTTGAGACATAATGACACTACATGAATTTTTTTTATGAATATTTAAAGCTACAACATAGAAATATTTGTGGAACATAAGCCTATGAATAGATTTTCATGGAACATAAATTTAAGCATGGATATTTTAATGGAACACAAGCTTAAGCATAGATTTTCTTAGAATACAAACCAAAACATGCTTTTTTTTAATGAAATATAAGAATACGCATAGATTTTTATGGAAAATAAGGCTAAGCATGCATTTTATATGGAATATAAACTTAAGCAATGATTTTCTTGAGCCGAAGCCTATGCATGGATTATTTTATGGAATATAAGCCACAACATGAAAATTGTATTTTATGTAACCTAGCCACAACCTGAATTTATATTTTGTAAGAAACATAAAGTCACTACATAAATTTTTGCTTGAAATGTAACACAAGACTCTCCGCAGAAAACATGAAGCTACCATATGAATTTTTTCATAGATTATAAAACGACCACATGGAATTTTGTATGAAACATAAAGTTATCACATGTATTCTTGCATGAAATATAAAGTTACTACATGAATTATTGCATGAAATATAGGGCTACCACATGGATATGTTTGCTTAAAATATAAACATAAAGGAAGAGTTAGGGTTAGGGTTTTAGCCATGGGATGTAAGGTTTGTGTGTGTTTAGGTGAGTAGATACTTTGGCTAAGAGAGGGAGAGGGAGTGTGGGGGTCTTAGTGGGTAGGTTTTAGATATGAGAGAGAGGAAGTGTGTGTGTGTGTTGGGGGGGGGGGGGGGTTTATGGGGGGTAGGTTTTGAGTATGAGAGAGAGGGAGGAAGGGTGAGTGTGGGTTAATTAGGTTTCTAGTAGGAGAGAGAGGGTGCGTGTGTGAGTGGATTAGGCTAAGGTTTTGGGTAAGAGAGATGGAGTGTGTGTGAGTAGATTAGGCTAGGTTTTAGAGTCTTTATTTGGTGAGAGGAGAGCAAATGAGAGATGTAGAGAGAGTCCAGATTTTTGATTGGTTAGAGTAGAATGAGAGAGGGGTAGGGAGAGGGCATATGTTTTGGGCTACAGAGGAGAAGAGAGAGAGAGAAGAAGAGGAGGGGATTGACAATGGATGAAAAAGAGGGAGAAGAAGAAAGGGCTCAAACATGGAAGAAAAAGGGGGAGAAGAAGAAGAATAGCTTAACCATGAAAGAAAAAGGGGGAGAAGAACAAGGCCTAAATCATGGACAAAAGAGTAGGAGAAGAAGAAGTTCACATCATGATTTTATAAACTTATTCTTGAATTTCATAGACAAACATATTGAAATGCGGGAGAAAAGAATTTATACCTTTGCATGTTTGGATTTGTTTGACTTCCTTAGATGAAGAGAGAACTTTTTCTTTCCTTGATGAAGAGAGAGGAAAAGGATGGTAGGGGTTTAGGCTAGGAGGGAAGAAGAAAAAGAAGAGGGTGAGTGAGAGGAAATTCAACTAAGTGAGGAGATAAGGGAGAGGGAGAAGGTTTTAGCTCGATGTGAGAAGAGAAGGAGAGAGGAGGTTTCAACTTGAAGAATAGGATGAGAGGGATGAGGGATTTTGTCCAAAGAGGGCTTTAGGATGGGAGGAAGTGGAGGAGCAAGTTATGAGAGGAGACAAAGAGGAATTTAAAATCTTGAAGGGAAATTCAAATTATGGGGGTGGTTGGAGCAGGCTATGACCAAAATTAAAACCCTAGCTCATTTAGAAGAAAAACATTTAAGGAATTTAGTAGTGAAATTTTTTTAGTTAAAGTAATCTTTATCTCAAGATCCATTTTAATTCAAAGCGGCAATGTGGTTATGGTGGTTGGAGGTGTTTATGACCAAAAGTTTGACCTTGGCTCATTTAGTTTGGAAAATTGAGGAGAACACACTAGTGAAGTTGGTTTAGGCCAAGATGGGCCCTATATCAAGATATTTCAAGTTAAAGTGTGTGCCTCAACCTAGGATAGTGAATTTTGGTGGAATTTGAATATAAGTTTTCAATGGATTTTGATTGATTAAAATTAGTGTTTTTAGCTCACATTTTTTTTGGGCTGAAATTTGGTTTTTATTTGAGCCCAATTTGAGTGAATCTTATGATTATTTCTTTATCATCAAAATTATCATTTAGATTATTGTAGGCTTAATAAGGTCCCAAATGATGTCTAATTTAGGCATGGAACCATCCATAAAAATCTTTTGATAATCCAGATGCACTAGTGGAATCTATTTTGAAAAATAATGCTTTGTGGAAAAAAATTTATGCGAGATCATTTTTTATGCATGAAAAACTAAAATAAAAAATTTTTACGTAAATAAGGTGCTCGATTATCATCATACTAATTTGCTTCTTGTATGTGATAATGAAAATCATGTAACCTACAGAATGAAATTATGATAACTACATTGATTTGTAGAGAAACTAATACTTTTGAAGTGATAGGAGCATTATTTATGCATGAAAACTCAAAGTCAAACAATTTTCATAGAAATTGAGCTATATAATCATCAAACTTGTTAGCATGATCTTTATATAAGATAATAAGCCATATGAAACTTTCAAAATAAATTTTCAAGCTCTTTGATGATCTTTGAAAAAAATATTGGTTTTTGTGTGCATTTTAGTTTAAGCTAATTTTTACTTTAATGTTAGGGTTTAACTAACATTGGTTATGTTTGATTAATTTGAACTCTTATTCAATTATATTTTAATTTTTGGTTAAATTAAGGTTAGCTCAAGTTTTATCTCAACTGAGGTACAAGTTATAGCTTATATGAGTTCAACTCAATCATTTAGTGATACTAAGATGGAGGTCCTATATCTCAATAAGATTGGATATAGGCCAAGGAAAAGGATTGAACAATAACTAAGGTCAATAAATGGAGCCCAATATGTGTGGTAGACTATATAAAGCACAACACAATATTAGTGTTAACCGAAGCGATCAACTATGTCCAAGAATAAGAGTATTGATATTTTGAGTGAGTTTTGAATTTTGGATTACAGTAAGAGATTTGAAATTTTGATCCGAGTAATTGAAGTTTTAAAGTTTGATTTAAGAGCTTTCTATTTCTTATCGATAGTTACACTAAGCATTTGGATACATGTTGCCTGAAAAAGCTCAATTTAAAATATTGGGATAAAAAGTCACTAATAACTTACTCCCTACCTAACGAAGAAAACTGAAGCAAGACAAGGATGGTGTAGAGTTGCTCCGTATCTTAATGACCGATAAGATTAGAAATATGTTTACCTGATCATATTAGGATGGAAAATAAAGAGACTCACATTCATCAAAAAAAGTGAACATAGTGATTAGATTAGAATAGAAAGCATAGGGACTCACATCTAACTTGATAGCTAATTGAAGGAAAAATGATTTGGTTGACATGAGCACATCAAGATGGAAAGCACATGGACTTACATCCAACCAAAGAGGTGAATATAGTGACAAGCTAATGATAGAAGCATATGAACTCACATTTAACCTAAAAACTAATCAAAGAGGAATTTGATTTGTTTGACCTGAACACATTAGGATGGAAAGTGCAGGGATTCACATCCAACCAAAGATGTGAACATGGTGTTTAGGTCATGATAGAAAGCATAGTGATTCATATCTAAGCTGAGAATTAGTCAAAGGAGAATTTGATTTGATTGGCTTGAACACATTAGGATGAAAGCATAGAGACTCACATCCAACCAAGTAGATGAACAAGGTAAATAGTATTAAGTGGTATGAAATTAGTAACAGAGTAGTAACCAACATAACTCTATAGTTAATTGATACGATAAGGGTAGTGACAACCTAAGGCTACTTACCCTTTTGGATTCACTTTCAGTCCTCAATTTAGGAAAAAAACCATCTTTGGAAGAAGTGGTACCAAACACAAATAATCAAATGCAAAGTCATGTTGCAGCTATAAGTAACATTGAAACACAACATTAGCAAATAACTAACTCATTGAGCTAGAGACCTGAAAGAATGTTACCTAGCAATACAAAGGTTGATACAAAGAATTAGAATGTGGAGCTCTATAATGCTATAAGACTTAGGAGTGAAATGTGCTTGAGAAGTGATCCCGATATTTTTTATATGTAAGGATTTATGAAGTTGACACCACTGCTTGAAGATTTTAATTCCGACAACGGCGCTAAGAACTTGATCTCGATATTTTTTATACGTAAGGATTTATGAAGTTGACACCACTACTTGAAGATTTTAATCCCCAACAACGACGCCAAAAAATTGATCCCAAACAAAGTAAAATTTCAATTATATCCTTAAGTAGTAGGGATTTTACGCAAGTACATGTATCATTATCAAGTAATATAGGGCTTTTTGATTAAGCCCCAAATATCGATCCCACGGAGATCAAGGGTAATCACGGTGGCTTTCAAGAGAAGTTCTAGTCTATAATAACACGCCATAGCTTGGAAGGTCGATAAAGGTTTGGTTTTGATTATATCTTACAATTATCACTACAATACTACTTCTACTCTTAAAGTAAAATAGTTAGTGAAAATCAAAAAGTGGGGTTTAATATATTAAAATTACCCTTCCTCATACAATGAAATTGGTGACATGTGTGAAATTGGTGACATGTGTAAAAATTGGTGACATGTGTAAAAGTAAAACAAGTAGTGAGAGAGATTGTGAGAAATAAGAGAAATTATATTCTTTAACCTTAATAAAAATGCTATAAAGAACATTGGATAATCTAAAGTTTGAATAATTTTGAAGACGGGCTAGGCATTTTGAAGACGGGCTATCAGTCTAGAGTTCTCTAGGGAGGGAAGATACTAGCTCTCACTCTAGAGTTCTCTTGTATCCTTCCACCTAGAGGCTAACATCTCTCATCAAAACCTAAAATAATAGACCAAATTAGGGGCTTTAGCCTATCACTCTAAAGTCATCTAATTCTACACCCATCAAAGTATATCTCCCTATTTATTATATCTCCCTATTATGAGCTACATTCTCATCCATACAATCTAATGTGATTCTACCATTACCCATACAATCTAATGTGATTCTAGTGATTCTACCATTACTTGATTGAGACAATACCATTACGGATCTTACATGTTCTCACAACAAATTTTAACATGCATGTTGATCAAGTTTACATGTAAATAAAGAACAAAGTTAAATCATCACAAGATCTTCCCACTCTACTCAATTCTATATCCTACACATGCATACTAATTCATTGTAAGAGGGAAGAGTAAAAAAAACTACTCACTACACATGGAGAAAGAATAAGAACTTTTCATTGAACAAGGCTTTGAAAACATACAAACAAAGTACTAGATTCAAATCAAAATACAATGAAAATACTTATCTTTAATGGAAATCAAACTCTCCTTGTATAGCAAAAACATTCTCCATACAATTCTCTCCAACAACAAAGTGAAAAGAAAAGAAGAAATTCTCACTCTCTCTCGTTCTCTCTCACCTTGTCGCGCCCTTTGGGGCTCAAGCCCATGCCTTCTTCTTCTTCTCCAAGCCTTCTTCTACTCTTCCAATTAGTTCAAAAAATCCCAAGAGTTAGTTTTAAAACATTCCCAAGCCTTATTTATAATTTCCAAAGAGTTGCTTAAGTGTCTCTTAAAAAATGTCCATATTAAATGAATCTTCCAAGAGGTGTCTCAAGTGACTCTTCATAGCCTTCAAAAATGTCCATATAACCACCTCAAATTCTTCTAGAAAGTATTTTTTATCATTTCTAATGAATTCTCCAAGAGACACACGAAACACCGCTTCAAAAATCGTCAAAATTCGATGTATATTCTAGAAGATATGTTGAAAATCGTTTTTGCCCCTTAAGCACCGATTTTGTGACCCTTAAGCACCGATTTTGGGCACTTAAGCGCTCTCCTCTTTGTCTGGTGACACCTAAGCGCCATGTTTTGGCGCTTAAGCACCATACACATTCACTTAAGTGTCCGGTTTCGATCCCCATGGCTCTGGTGTGCCCCGATTTGCTCTGGGTTGCTCTGTTTTGGTCCGTTTTTGTTCCTTTTGCTCCAATCACTCCAAATTCTTCTATTTGATGTACCTACAACCAAAAAAATAAGAAAAAAATCAACCAAAAAAATAAGAAAAAAAATAAGAAAAAAATACCTTTAAAGTGCAATATTATTATAAAATATAACATAAAAATTAGTATATTTTTAGGCACATCAAGGAGCCTAAAGTGAAAATGCATGGAATAGAGGAGCTCAAGTATGAGCCTGATATACCTGTAGAAAAATTTATCTTGGACATAGGAAAAATATCTTGACTACCTTCGATAGAGCAGGAGAGACCACCATCACATTTTCCTTAGAGGTTGATTAAACAAAATTTGGACCATCAACTCTCTGAATTTTTAGAAATATTTAAGAAGCTTATTATTAACTTTTTTTTTTTGTTAAAGCACTTGAATAAATGCCCATTTATGTGAAATTTATGAATGATTTTTTGAACAAGAAAGGTAAACTTTTTAATTTTGAAATTGTGGCATTAATTGAAATTTGTAGTGCTATAATTTAAAAAAAACTCCCATAAAAAATTGAAAGATTGAGGTAATTTTTTCATTTCCAGCACTATAAGAGTACCACTTATTGTAAATGCAATATGTGACTCAAAAGCGATCATAAACCTGATGCATTATTTTAGTGTTTGAAAAACTAGGACTAGGACACCTTCAACCCACTACTGCGTCCTTTCAACTAGGTGATCGTTCTTTAACTTTTCTAAGGTGGGTTATTGAAAATTTCATAATGAAGACAGAAAATTTATCTACACCAGTGATTTCATTTTATTTGATATGAAGGGAGATGGTAAGATCCTTATTATTTGTGACATACCTTTCTTGTAACTCGTATGATAAATATTGACTTACAAAAAAATGGAGTTAACTCTTAGAGTCCCAAATGAGAAACTGATTTTTCATATCATAATCTTATACCACCCAGTACCTATATCCCTAACTAATGTTTGAGATTGGAAATAGAAAAATTGCAAGAGAATTTAAATTAGAAGTCAAAAAAGAAAGATTTAATACTTCAAAAAGAGAAAAATATATGTCACAACATAATGTGACAGGATTGTCTACAGGTTTTTTAAAATATTGGGTGATAGATCGAAGAATGTTTAACTAGATAATTGATATTGGAGAAAACGTTTAAGTCTTGATTTAAAATTGTTTGATTGAGGACATAAAGCCAAGAGCTACTTGAGAGATACCATAAGCATTATCTTATTGCTAGATTTCACATTTTGGTTAACTTATGCATGTTTGTGGTTTGGTCAATTTGAGGTTGTTAAATTAACTACTTTTTTGGGAGGCAACCGATTTTCTTTTCTTTGCTTTGGAGTATGCTTGTGTATGATTTTTCTTGTTAAAATCTTAAGTGCTACATGCCTCTCACACAACCTTAGAGCTTCATGTTGAAATTTATCTTGCTTAAGATTTGGATTTTGAATGTGTACCTATATATTTATATTTGTTGATATTTAAATATATATACAAGTGTTATTTTCTATAATATTTAGTTTAATTTTATTTATTGTATAGTCGTCTTCTACCTTACTATGTTAATCTCCTTACTTTGTTGTATACGTGTATATAATGTTAAAAATACATTATGATTGGGGGCCCTTAAAGTTAAAGTAAATATTCAACTTTAAAATTCATATAAATTTCAGTGCAAAGGTAGGTGAGATTAGAGGTAAATTTTAATAATAGATAAATAAATTATATTTCAGTGATAGAAAATTCTGAAGGGTGTGATTAAGATTAGGAACTCACTAGTATTTTATCTCTAACTTTAGTAATATTAATCTTTATAATTGTTCATAAATCATTAAGTGAGTAATGAAAAATTATAAAATTAAAACCTCAACACTATAGAATTTAGTCGCAAATGACTAAAATGATTTAATTTTTATTTAGTGAATCACAAAAAAAAAATGAAATTAATTGGAAATTTGACCTAGGATGGTGTCAGCATTCAAAATCATTAAAAAGGGAGCTTAATTAATATACTAATCATCCTTAAAAAGAAAATAAAAAAATTAAAATGGGTTCATGCTTTAAATGAAAAAAATTTCTTGAATCTTAGAGGAAATACTTGAGCTTAAGCTCATATAAAAAAATGGCACTAGTAAAAAGTTTTAATAAATCATTGTATTAAAAGCTTCATTAGCTTCACCTTAAAATTTTTTATTCAACATGATAATAATAGAGTTAACATAATTTCATATGGGAGTATTAGTTTCATGAAATTTTGACCCCACATAATTTGAGATGAGTTGTATAGATCTAGTATTAGTGATAGTTAAATCAAGACATTAGAGGGTTGTTATGAGAATTCTACCTATAAGAGAGACTTATGCACTTTAATTTAAATAATAACAAAATTATTAAAAATCACTATAAAATTTTATCTATAATCTTCCCTAATTTTTTTTGAATTTTAATCTAAGATGTTGAAATTCTTGAGGATAAATAATGAGTAAGTGTAGGAGAATTGAATATATGTCAAATTTATGAGGTATATTCCTGCATTTCACCATATTATTTCTATTATTTGTATCATATTTATGCTTTTACATGTGTTTTGTATGTTATTTGCAAGTTACATGGATTTAAAGGAATTCAATAGAATTTGGACTCTACAAAATTAAAATCAGCGTAGCTACACCATTTTTTGGCATATGTATGTCATTGTTGACATTGTTGAGCCAATAGTTGCATAGGTACGCCCACACCAGAATATTGGCACCACTTTTTGTGGCACCAAGGCACCACCTATAGAAGACAAAAACTAAGCGACGGAACCTTGTCTCCACATTGGAAGAAAGTAAGCATCACTTCAATATCTAGACATCTCTTTTTGTGGCACATACATGCCACCTACAGGACTGAAGAATTGCAGAAATAGAGAAGAAAGAATTCATCACTCCATGGAAGAATTCCACTGCCAACGAACTGACTCCAAGAGTTATGACAACTCAAGTTAACATGACAATATTGTGTGATGATCCATGGCTATAAAAGAAAGCAATTCAAAGTAAAGATAACATTTATGCTCCACAAGTTTTCAATGCTCGACCCTTTGAGTGCAATAAGAGAAAAGAAAGAAGATAGAGACTGGAGAGAATCACTAGAGAATTATCACAACCTTCAATCATGCTTCGCCTGAGGGATCCTTAGAAGAGTGTGGGAGTTTATGAGAGTTCTATCCATAGAGAATAAGTGTGTGTTATAATATTTGTACTCGAAGTGGGTGAAATTTTTGAGATTGTGTTATAATTTCATGTAATTTGGTGAAGAACATCAGTGGGATTGTTCTAAATTTATTTACTTTGGATTTTAAAATGTAATTTGATATTGTGTTAAATCAATATGGGTATGAATTAAATTTCTTTCTCCCTTAAATTAGATTTTATGAAAATTAATATCATTTTGGTTATGTTATTATGTGTAATTTAGATTTTAACTTATTGTTTAATATTCTACATCTAATTTACACTTAAAGTGATCACTTAAAATGTTAAAATGGATTATGGTCTAGTACTACTGAAGTAGGCTAACGAAACTATTAAGTTAACATACACAACTAAGAATATTGTAGTTAGGATAGTGCAATCAAATAGGAAAATTTACAAACATTAGAATTTTAACTTGGTTAGGGGACTAATTATAATATGAAGCCCCAATTTTTTTATGACCATTAGGAGGAACTAAAGAATTGTTTTCCTGATGTCAACTTTATTAGAGCCACTTAGACAAATCTGGTTAGCCCACAACCAATTCAAGGGATGTTTTTTTATCGCTTATTTAAACTAAAAAATTGTTTATGTTTTACTTATTTAAAAATTAGAATTACATACTTTAAAATCGTCAAATTTTGAACATTTAGGCTAGACTCAAAACCAATAGACTAAAATTTTTCTGGACTTTGGGAGTTCCCTGATTGCTCAATTGGATTGATAGAAAGATTTAGTTTCATATACTACATGGTTGACATGTATACTTATGTATATCACTAGTGCTTCAAAAAATTTTGGTTGATATCATTACATAAGTTTAGATGAATTATATATTCAAGGGTTTCTTTCATTTATAAATCTATAATCAAGTACTATGTATGAGTAGTTTAAGTATTTATTTTTTGCATAATATTTCGAAGTGTTGAATAATATCCAACATTTGATAAATTTGTAGTTAACTTATAAAAAATAACACAATGATCCTCATTGAATTGATACTGTACTTGTCATATATTACTTATGCGACATGTACTTGCATACACATTTAGGCCAATCATTTATTTGACATATTGGTTCAGCCAAATGAAAAGATGCATGCCAACCTAGAGGCACTCACGAAAGATTTAGTCTTGATATGCCACCAAAAAAATTTCATCATCAGGCTTAAATCTCAAGGCATGACATGAATCTCGAGACAACATATTGAGCAAGAAATGTTCAAATCTTGATGAAAAGTCATACAAATCTCTGATTTCAGCAAACTTATAGTCAAAATGACTGGCTCAATGAGACAGACCTGTTGATATCAAAGTTAGTCCAATTCGAGTCAAATCAAGCCCAAATCAAGTCATTAAAACACTCTTGGAAGATCTCTGGACATATTTGGAAGATCAAACAGATGCCACAACTGCAAGTTTATAGTCGAATCGAGCATCTCGATAAGACAAATCCAACGAGCCCACAATTTTGCAATTCTAACATCGTTAAGGCACTCAAACGTCCATTAAATGTTGTTTGATCAGAGTAAGTTCTCCGGACCATCCGATCAAAATGATTCATATTCATGCATTAATGACACCTAGAACACTATAAATAGAGTCTCACTACTCACATGAGGGACGGACTTGAAGCTTCATAGAGAATTGAAATCTCTGAGAAGGAGTTGAAGTCCAACACCATCCCGACCGTGGTCGACCATCAACCACTGCAACCCGTCGTCGACACCCGTCGATTGCCGTCAGCCACTGTTGACTGTCACCGTCGATCACCATCAATCACCGTTAATCACCACTAATCACCGTTGATCACCATCAACCATATGTCTTCAGTTAACGTCGTAACTAGAAAAATCTAGTAACCCTCTCCTGTCTGTGGGATAAGAGCTCACCACTACGGTCCATGTGCCAACTACGACCTACGTGGTCATCAGCTCATGCAGCTTCCGACTTTGGTCCAACGGTCTATGGATGTCACCATTGCTCACCACTATGGTCCATATGCCAACAACGACCCACACAATCATCAACTCATGCAACTCCTGACTTTGGCCCCAACGGCCTACGGACATCATCAATACTCGCCCCAACAGCCTACGTGGTCATCAGCTCATACAATTCCTGAATCCGACCCCAATGACCTACAAACGTCATCAATATTTGCCCCAACGACCTACGTGGTCATCAGTTCATGCAGTTGCTAACTCCGACCTCCGCGGCCTACGAACGTCATTAATACTCGCCAACTATAGTCTACATGATTCACAGTTCCCGCAACTGCTTACTATGACTTCTTTGGCCAATCAACGCTTCTGGAGCAATCATCTACAACACTCATGATGTACTATTACCTCCACAACAATCAACAATGACTCTTGCAACATGTTGTCACCAAGAAATGCAGTTAGATTATAGTTATGCAACTTTGTAATTCTATCTTCCCTAATTTAGGGGAAGAATAGACCTGTGTACTCATCATTCATAGTGAATTATTTCAATTGGGCTAGGCCCCGTGGTTTTTCTCCCTTTCAAGGGTTTTCCACGTAAAAAGTCGATGTGTCTCCTCCTGCTTACTTCTCTTCTTTTATCTATGTGTGTTGAATTCTCATGCAATGCTAAAACAATCCATTACTCTGTCGCCGTGAATTTTTGAGCACACATTAAGTCTTAACCACTTGCAACTTATATGCACTCATCAAAACTTGGTCACTCTTGCCTGAAGTATGGAGGCACTTTCTTGATCCATAATAAAACCTTACACAACTTGGTTTGCCCGGCTCAAATAAATATAGGCCATTCAACAATGGTAAAAAGACTCGCTAACTCAAGTGAACTTACCCTCCCCTTGGGACCTCCTTACTAGAAAACATAATAAGCTCATTCATTTCCATCAAGACAAATGATTCCATCAATCAATTGACAACCCTTTCAAGTAGGCCAAGGGAGCATCTCAAATAATAATCCATTTCGACCATCCATGTGTGCTTATCATGGGTGTTGATAATGGAGTCCACATGCCAATATTTGATAAAAGTAGCATATCATTTCTTTATTTTTCTTGTAGTACCCAAATGTTATAAAGAAGTTCTTAAAGATATATGAAAGTAGGAACTATAGTATTCTACACTTTTTAGTGGAGCAAAATTGAGCTCTAAGCGTTTCTTTTTGGTCCCCCAAGGTTCTCTCACTTAAATTTATTTTTTTTTGTCGAACTCAACTAAACCAACCTTATAAAATTTGATAGCGGGGATTGTATTTCGATGAACATTTTTGCATCCAACAATTTTAATGTGGTGTTTTGACACTTGGAATTTTTAAAGTAATGGATGTGCTTTATCATATTATATATAAATATATATATAC
>NW_018165190.1:50951-63680 GCF_001263595.1 Phalaenopsis equestris | reverse complement strand
TATATATATATATTAATATTATACAAATTATACTAATATTTTTTCACATAATTTCTATTATATTTGAAAATTTAAAATCAACTATAGCTTAAGACATGTAACTTGAGCTGTATCATTCTATTAAATAGTATATAATTGAGCAACACCACTGTAACCAAATGGAAAAAAAAAATTGAGTTTGAATAAAATATCCATTAAAAAGTAGATCAAATTTTTATTATTTTTAATATTCTTATGCAGAATGAAATCTTGTTGAGCTTTTAGCAAATTGATCCTTCAAATTCAGTTCCCATTCTTAGAACTTCTTGAATTTCTCAAAAAGATGGGGTTTTTTTTTATGCATCTAAGATAGAAAGTAACAAAATTTTTTAACTCATATAATTTGTATCTATATGGCCTAAATATAGGCCCTTATCGAGCCAGAAGAAACAACCACAAAAGTCTGCTCTCTAGACAATAGACTACCCATCGCCGACCACCTAAAGTCATCGGCCAACCACTTTGGCCGGCCAGTCCCAACTAGCCGACCACTATGGACTGTCCAACCCAACCCATTACAGTCGCCCGGCAGCCTCGAACTGGTCGGCCTCCATGGGTTATCGACCACCACCTGCCTACCGACCACCTATGGACGGGCACCCAAGTCCAACCCGCCGACCGCTATATATGAGTCAACCACAAGCAAGACATTCGATCGACCACCTTGGCCAACCACCCCATCATGCTGGCAACAACGAAGGATGACGGTTGACCAGCTTGGCCGACCGCCTAGACTGACCACCAAAGGCTGCTTAAGTTGGCCACCTGATGACAATAGACCTCACAGACGGATGAACTCCAGGAAAACCAGTTCAAGCAAGAAAATGACCAGCATACCCCTCTTAACCTCTTGTAGCAAGGGCATAAATGTAATCTCCATCTCCCAACTTTATTTCTCTATAGACAAATGACCCCTTGTATGTAAAAGGGGTTCCTTAGGTTCTCTCTCTCTCCTCATGTAGGGAGCTTCCTTCCCTTCTCCATCAATTGTAATCAAACTTGTGCGGAATAATAGGGGCCGCCGAGCAGAGGGACCACCCCTCTTTACCTCCCTAAGAGGCAATGTTATCTCTTTCTCTCCCTCTCTTTCTCCTTCCCTCGATATTCTGCTTTTAATACTTGACTCCTAATACTCGATTTTTTTTCTACCTGAAAGCTTGTTATTCTGAATCCATCTCATTCGTGGCCTGCTTCTAGATTTGTTTTCCCAGTGAAACTTGCTTCCAAGGTGAAGGAGGCTGAATGCTATCCCTACCTCCTTTATCCAAATAGCTACTCTTGGATGTACACTAATTTTAATAAAGAAGTGCTAAGAAATTAACTTAAAAATTTATATTTCATATAATTGATGCAACATCACATGATTTTAATTTATAAATAAATTGAATAATATTGAAATCGATAATTTCAAATTTTTTTAAACACTCCTAAATAATCAGCATAATAGATATGATACAAAACTAACATTTTTCAGAATTTTAAAATATTTAAACAGTTTTATTCAACAAATAATGTGTCAAACAGTTGTCAAAATCCGAGCTCCTCCATGTGCATGCTGACTGGTTCTCGATTATAACTGTTGCTGGATCTTGCCTGGTTCTCTTCCACATCACCTTAAAAGCAATTTTTCTCTTAAATTGCCCAAGCACAACGAGGTGCTCATCTTTCAGTCATTTATTTATCAACACCTGTCCACCAGAAGATGCATTCAATTATGGGGCTATTTCTTAGGTTGCAAATTTGAACGGTCTCAAGTGTTATTCATCTTATTAAGTTGTCAATGTTTAATTTTGTTGTTCATATTATAAGCTCATGTACAAATTATAGCATATGTGCGCATATTTATGTGCAAATTTGATTGCTTTATGCATATATAAACATAATTAAGCTATTACTGCGCAAGGAATAATTAAATAACAACTTATTCATGCAAGGGTAAAACTACAAGGGGGTGGGCAATTGTAACCATGAAATTTGATGTTTCTATATACATATATATTTAGAAATATTGCCTTCACTCTTTCTGAGCTGATGAGAGTATAGAAAGTTGTTTTTTTTAAATGCATGCACTTTGGTTTTTGCGGGGTGCATCTGGTCATCATCATATTTGGAAGGCTGTGAAGCATTCTATGTATTTGAATAAAAGTGTTGGCCTATTTCAATTAACGCCTAAAAACGAGACTAATTTATTATAGTGATATAATTGTACTCAGTTATGGTTCTTTAGAAATATGTTTATTTAAAATAGCATTATTAGGCTCTTTAATTGTATTTCACAAATAAAAATTACAAAAGAAGGAAAGAGTTACCAACTACACACCCTATACACTCACTCAAAAAGAAAAAAACATAAGGCTCCTCTTTCCAAGAAAAAAAAAGTACAACTCATCCCAAAGGAAAAGGAACAACACACAGGAAAACAAAAACAAGAAAACCAATATACAAAAAGTAAGAAACAACGAAGGATAAAGTAAGTCAATCAACAAAAGCTGATTAAGATTGCTAGGAAACTGATTAGAAACAACAATCAAGTTAAGAGAACTCCCCAATTTAGCCGCCCAATGAGCAATCATATTTCCTTCTCTTTTAGTATGATTCAATATGTCATCTTTTTTAAGAAAGATGAGTCTGAATAATAATATGTGTCTCACGGTGAAAAAGTGCACCCCCAGTTATTATTTTAGTAACTACAATGTGCTCAATTATGTTGCTAAGTGAAATTTTTATTTTTGAGAGTAATTTATTTCACCTTAATTTAAAATGTGACCAAATTCATCCTTTAAATTTAATGTAATTCTTTTTGGATGATGAATGTTTAAAGTTTACATTTCTTTTAGTATTATTCAGTGTCAATATATCCATCAACTTTAAAATTCTATTTTATTTTATCAAAATAATCCAAAAGGAAATGAAAATGAAAATTATGTCAGCTGGCTTGATCTCTAAATATAAATCTCCTCAAATGTATAATATAATTTTCTCTTGTTGTAAACTTTCTTATTGAGAATTGATATGAGTAATTTTTGAAAAGAAAATGATATGAGGATTAGGGCTGTCAAAAAAGCTCGTTGTTCGCGAACAGTTCGTGTTTGGTTCGTCAACGAGTTTGTGTTCGATTCGTTCGATAAGTAAACGAGACAAACACGAACAAATTTTTTTCGTTCGGTTAGTTAAACGAACCAAACACGAACAGTGATGCGTTCGTTCGTGTTCGAATCGTTATTGTTTGAAATATAAAATAATATAAAATAATTATATATAAAAAATTTATTATATTTTAAAACATTAAATTTTATAAATTATAATATATAATAAAATAATAATAATAATAATATTAATATACTATAGTAGTAATATACTAATATAGATATTGTATATTTATATAATATAAGTTATATCATTAATATATAATATTATTTTTATATATTAATATTAGAGATGTCAAATTGGCTCGTCGTTCGCGACCAGCTCGTGTTCGGTTCGTGTTCGGCTCGTTCGTTAAGCAACGAATACGAGCTTATTTCAAACAAACTAAATTTTAAACGAACCGAACACGAACACAAGCTTTGTTCGTTCGTGTTCGGTTCGTTTACACCCCTAATGAGGATGAAGTTTTTTTTTTGGACAGAGTTGTAAGATTTTAAGTTCTTGTCTGAGAGTTATTGAAATCTCCAAATTTATATATAATTTCATGATAATATTGGTATTCACTGTTGATTTCATTTCTACAGTAAAATTAACTTGGCTCTAGTCTTTATCCACTTAGTTTAGTTTCCTACTTAATAAAGTTTGCCCTTGTGGAAGCAAGCCTTTTTAAGCCCCATAAGATGTACAACACAATTGGGTTAACCTGATAAAATTTTAGATATGGATGGCGTGAAGCAAACAAATATGAATTGTGTAAAAATATATAAGGAATTGGAAGTTTTACATGCTTATTTCAATAATTAGGTACATTTTGGCAAGAATTTATAGAAGAGAAGAATTAAAGAAGACATAGAAATAAATTCTCTAAGCAACACCATAACGCTACCAAAAGTGCCACAATGCTAGGCCAATCATATTTTGTAGCAAGCTTGGATCATCAAATCGAGAGTAATATGCTACGACGCCCATACAAAGTGCCACAACACCAACTTAGAGCACTGTAACACAATGAAGACTCGACGATGTTGTGCCAAGAAAGGACCATGCTTATTTCAACAATCTAAAAAGGAAACACATATACACAAATACTCAGAGTTGTTATGTTGGGATAGATTATTCTCAACGCTTCAATCAATTTACACCCAAATCCACAAAAAAAAAAAAAAATCACATCGATTCAAATATCTAGAATATAATTAGAACATAAACGCACAACAAAGTTGTCCTTGAAAATCACACCAAGATTTACATGACAAAAATATGAGCATTATAAAAAACCACAGAGCAAAACCACACCTATATTTACTATGAATTGGAGAAAAATACAAAAAGTAATATATTAGATATTCTCTCTACAATCACTTTTAACTTATAGAGCTTTGCCCATAATCCTTTCTTGCTCACACAAGAGAAACCAACACTAAAATCCATGGTGCCGGCCTTTACTGCTCCAAGCACTGTCGAGAGTTCAACACATAATGTTATGTTTGCACACTCTTTGCTTCGATTTAGAGCCTTAAGAACTGAATTAGAGAAACCATGGTTTAGGTTTACCCAAAATAGGTGTAAATTTTTTGTGTGCTTAAGAAGAAAATCTGGAAGAATTAAACCCGTAATGTGGCTACTTCATTATTTGGTATAGGCATGCAATCTGACATAGTTACACCAAAAACAGGCATGAATACCCTAGGCTTGCTATGCAAAGGGTTGCTACTTTGTGCTTCCTTATGATTGTGGGTGCTTCTAGGCTCCACATCTCAAGAATCTCTCACTTAGTGACCGATAGCTCCCAAAACCTGTCCTCCAGATCTATACCTCTATTTGTACCATCTATATGGTAACATGCCATAGTGTGGCTCACCCACGATCTCAATTTTTCTGGACTCCAATTGAAAGCAAGCATAGCTCTAGTTTCTTAATAGTCACCACCTTAGTCAACATGCCAATAGGATTTTGAGCTATGTGTATCTTCTTCAAGAGCAACTGCCCTTCTTCTAGAAGAGCATGAATAGTATGATACCTAAGCTATATATTTTTCATTCTAACATGAAAAGCAATGTTCTTAGCAAGGTAAATATTAAACTATCACTATAAGGATATTCAATTCTCTGATTCTTGCCTAGTTCTATCATAAAGCATTGCAGCCAAATCATTTCTTTGTTAACCTTAGTGCTAGGAGTATATTTGACTTTGGTAGTTGAAAGTGCAATAATCTTCTACAGTTTGGAGACTCAACTTACTGTTGTGTTTCCAAAAGTGGATATATACCATATTATACTTCTTCTAGCATCAAAATATCCTTATAGAACTAAATCTACAAATTACTGTAGACTGATCTCTTTACTTCAAATGCAAAGAACCATGTTGACTGTTCTCCTCAAATACCTAAAAATTCAATTCAATAACTCTTAGTGATGCCTATCAAGATTTCCCATGTAGCTATTGGCCACTCCCACTATATATGAAATATCTTATCTCATACATGTCATAACATATATCAGGCTTCCAACTACTGAAACATATTGAGTTCTCCACAACTATGCTTGCTCCGCTTCAAACTTAGATGATAATTCCTCAGAGAGTTTAAAGTGACTATCTAAGAGGACACAAACTTGTTTTGCCTCACCCATGTTGAATGTCTATAGGATATTCTCAATATACCCTGCCTAAGATAACTTCAGTAAACCTGAACTCATGTCCCTTCTAATTCTCATCGCAAATTTCTTCTTAGTTGGACCCAAAGCCTTCATCTCAAAAACCCTTGATAATAACTTCTTTGGGTCCCTAATTTTTTTCATATAAGTCTGTGCATTAAACATGTCTTCCACATATGAAAAAAGCATGATATAACAGTTATTAAAGTTTTTAATGGAGCAACAGTAGTCTACCAGGCACTTCATCTACGCATTGTCTGACATGAATCTATCAAACCTCATGTACTATTATCTTGAGTCCTCCTTTAAGCCATTGAAATATGTGGACTAGTTCTTCTTTTTCTAAAACCTCATAACTCTCTAGTTGCACCATGTACAATTCTACTTTTAGATCTCAATGTAAAAAGGTTGTCTTTACATTCATCTTCTTCAGATGTAGATCTTCCTCCATTACAACGTTAAAAAAAACTAATAGTTTTATCTTTACCATATGTGAAAAAATATCAGTGTAGCCCACTCCTACATAAATTCCTTCACAACATGCCTTATCTTGTAGCACATGCTACCATCTAACTCATCTTTTAGCATGTAAACCCACTAATTGTGTGGTGCATTTTTTTCATTTGATAATATCACCAAATCTCACGCATTTCATCATCCATGACAAGCTCCAAAGCCTTCAATTCTTCAAATTGAGTGGCCTCCTCTTAGAACTTTGGTTTACCACTATATTGTTTACCTTGTTTTCCAGTCAACTTTTTCCAAGCTTATATCCAACCTAACTGAGACATAGGAAGTCTCATCTAGTGTCACTAGATTGCTGAACTAAGCTTAGATAAGCTATAGCCTGAACCTTACTTGAGCTGAAGAGTGCGATAATAATTTAACCTAAAATTAAAATCCAACTAAGAAAAAATGAAATTAACCAAAGTTAAATAGAACTGAAAGTAACTAACTTCAACAAAATTGATATAAAATTAGCTTTAACCAACACACAAACACACACATACACACACCAACATTATCGTTCTCTTCATAAATCATCATAGGGTTTAAAAATTTATTTTGAAAGTTGCATGATGCTTACTATCCCAACAAATATCATGCAAAAACATTTGATGATTATATGGAAGAATTTTTAAGTAAAATTTTTTATTTCAAATTTTCGTGCATGAATTGCATTATAAAATTTTTTATTTTCCTGACATACCAATTTGGTGATTAGAATTTCATTCTGTAGAGATTGCATGATGTTCAAAATAATATATGAGAAGCATGCAAACCAGTTTGATGATGATTAAATATATTTTTTTACATAAAATTTTGTAGTTTGGATTTTTTAAAATATAATACTTTAGATATTTTTATGTAAACTTTTGTATTTTAGATATTTTAAATAGAAGTTTTTCGATGAATCACTAATTTTCAAAATGGACTACATGTGTGTAACTAGATCATCAAAATATTTCAAATGGGGCACTCCATTCTCAAATCAAACTCTTTTTAGGGGTCCGTTAAACCTACCATAATGCAGATGATAATTTTGATAGTAAAAAGAATAATACAAATTATTAACTCAAATCAAAATCAAATTTCAACCAAAATGAATGTGAGCTAAAACCACTTAATTTAATCAATTAAATCTCATTAAAAAGTTTATATCAAAATCCTCTCAATTTTTCTCTCTTATGGTGGGGTCTACACTTTGACCTGAAATATCTTGAGATGGGGCCCTGTTTTACCAAAGCTAATTGCACCAGTTTGCTCTCTACATTTTTTTTTGAAATAAATGAGCTAATGTAACAATTTTGGCCATAACCACCTTTAACCACCCATAATCGCATAACCACTTCATAAAAAAACTAATTGCACCACTGAATTCATTGCATTTTTTTCTTCCAACTGAGCTAGGATTTTATTTTAGACATAAAAGCCATAACTATCTTTTCAAAATGAAATTTTCCTCCATCATTTTTAGATTTTGCCTCCACTTCTCCTTAACTCCTCCCTCCAAAACCTCCCCCACTTAAGCCTTCATCCAACCAAAATTCTCATTCTCTCTCTCTCTCTCATTTGCTTATTCATAACTACCTTATCTCTCTTTCTCCTCTTCAAAACAAACACCTCACCCTCTCCTTTCTTCTTCTCCACTATAAACCAAGTCCCTCTTCTCTTCCTATTATTTATTCACTAAAGCCGAGACCGCATCAAGGAGAGCAAAACTAATCCATCATCCAAAAACGGAAGTTCATCCATTCCAACCAAGCCAAGTTATTCTCACACCAGTCCCTCATTTCAACAAATAACATGGATTGATTTAGTAGGATTATGATGTAGATTTCTTTTTTTTTCCATCTGCCTTTACTATTCTTTCCTTTCTCCAGGGAATTTCTTCCACACGATAGTTCTCACCATTTATCTTTCTAAATCCTAACCCGATCCCAACATCTCATACTCACCCTCATTTCTTACTTTCTTCCCTCACCCTTATCGTACTAAAAATCCTCATAACTTCCCTCACCCTTGCACACCTAAAGCCCTCATCACTTCCCTCAATCATAGCCTACCATAAACTCACTTCCTTCCTTCACCCTTAGCCTACCCGAAAATCTCACCACTTCCCTTTCCCTTGGCCTACCCAAAACCCTCATTATTTATCTTACTAATAGCCTACATGAACCCTTCAATCAATCTCCTCTCTCTCTCCATTACTTTAGCCTACCTGAAAACCTAAGCCTTTACTCACCTTCTTCCTAAATTCAGCTTTAACAGAACCTCAACTCCAGAGTTTCCTCTCTTACGCCTTCACCACTACCGAAAGCCTTGTCTAATTTACTCACTCTCCTTCTCACTTCATCACTACGAAAAACCCTAGCTAATTCACTCACTTTCCTCCTTACTACACTACTTCTTGTTCAAATCTCCTATTATATCCTTTTTTTAGCCTACCTAATATCCTTAAAAAAATAAAAAAAAAGGAGAGAAAAGAAAGGAACCTTCATGTGATTTATGGTATGTTTTATGTAATTTTTTTTGTGTTAGTTTATGTTCATGTTAAATCTTCATGCGGTAGTACTATATAAATCTTCTTGTTTTAGCTTATGTTTATGTTAAATTTCCATGTGCTTTTATGTGCAATAGCAAATCTTCCATGTTTATGGATTTATGTGCAATAGTCAAGCTTACATGATTGCAACTTTATGTGAAATAGGAAACCTTTAATGTTTGTGGCTTAATGAGCAATAGTAATCCTCCATGCTTGTGCCTTCATATTCATGTAAATTGTCATGCTTCTGGCTATATATTCATGCATGTAAGCAAGTTGTGATTTTATGTATTTTGTTTGAGTGCATGCTAAGAATATTTAGTTGAGAAAATAAAATGAAAAAAAAAATTATGCTTACATGCTTAAAGGTCGTTCTCTTCATGACTTAGGTAGCGAGAGAGTTATTTGACAAAATTTATGTAGTTGAGTGACGACAATTTAAATAAAAACTTTAATTAACAATTTTATAAATATATAAACACACACACACACACACACACAAAAGCACTCTAAATGAAATATTTTGTAAACTTATAATGTGCTCTAAAAAGAATTATCTTTACTTACGTGAGCTCTGAAAGATTGAAGAAAAAAATAAATCTATGTATGCTTTAGCTTCTAATCCTTTCATAAAATTATTTCCTTAAACTTTAAATTATTCTAACTTAGGTCTTTAAAACACTTAATAACCAAAGATAAACTTTCTAACAAAAAAAGATCAAAACTCTTTTGGAAAAAAAAATAAGTGTTTAACAAATTTTTTTCAAATGAAAACCTTTCCCAAAATTTAGATAAAGAATTTCAAATAAAAATTTAACAAAAGCTTTTCAACAAGAAAACTCTGCTTTATAATACTTAAATAAAAATTCTCAAACAAAAAAATGAACTTAAAATCTATTCAAAATAAAACCATAAATTAAACATTTCTTAGACAAACTTAAATTGAAGCCCTTTTAAAATGGAAATTCAAAAAAAAAAAACAAAATTTAAACTCTTTCAAAACTTAGGTTGAACATTTTTCAATGTAAACTCAAACGATTTTCAAAGTGACACCTAAATGCTCCCCAAACAAAACAAAACATTTAAAAAAAAAAAAACGTCTCTTAAATTATGGGTCCTATTTAGCACACGCAGTTGGTGCAGTTGATGGTGTATTAAACTCCTCTCCTTCTTGCTTCATCTTTGGTTGCTCCACTTTTTCATTCTCAATGTATGGAAAGAAGATGTAATCCTCATCATTTTTTTCTAAACCCATTCACTTTCTTCATTGAATATGACATCATGACTGATGATTGTCTTTGTAGCGTTTGGATTGTACAACTTGTAACTTTTCGAGTTGGAGTCATAACAAATAAATAAATTACTCAAATTTGTCGTCTAGCTTACTTCACTGCTCATCAGGTACGTACACATTGTTTATACTTTCAAACACTCTTAGATAAGAAATATCATGCATCCTTCACTACATGCTTCATGTGGTGTCATTATATACACACTTCTCATTAGAGGTCTGTTGGATAAATAAATAGTGCATGCAGCAGCTTCAACCCAAAACTCCTTAGGAGTCTTTTACTCTTAATCATATTTGGAGCCAAGTTGGGGATAGGTCAATTCTTTCTTTCTGCCACACTATTTTGTTGAGGGGATATTAGGACAACCAATGCTTTACATATTTTATTAGCTTCACAAAATTCTTGATGTTCTTTTGAAGAAAATTCACCTTCTCTATCAGATCACATGGCTTTGATGTTGTGGCTAGTTTCTTTCTCCACCAAAGCTTTAAACAACTTCAATACTCTAATGACCTTCGATTTTTACTTCAAAAAAATATGCCCAAGTTTTCTTACAAATTATCCATGAAGAGAATGAAACAATCACTATTATCAAGAGACATTGACTTGATTGGACCGCACACAACCATATGTATGAGCTCAAATGGCTTTTATGCTCTCAAATTTGACTCCTTTATAAAACTCTTCCTTTATTTCTTTCCAAGCAAGCAAACTTCACATATTTGGTCGGGGTGATTGATGCAAGATAGGCATCTTATTATTTTCCTTTTTAATAATAATTCTAATCCTACAAAATTAAGATGCCAAGCAAATGCCAGAGCAAAGATGGATCATTGTAGCAAGCTTTGAGACAATTGACAATAATATTTTGAATATTGAACAAGAATATTCTATTTATTGACATTTATATCTCCACAATTAAGTTGCTCATATTTTTTTCTTATAAAAAGGCTATTATCTTTCAAATGAATATCATAAATTTTCTTTAATAGTTGACCCAGAGTTAATATTTTACTATTCATATTCAACACATAATAAATGTTGATGGTGATTTCTATACTTCAATCATATAAGAATATTACAATTGGCTTTCATTGTTACTTTGGACTCTTCTCCAAAAGAACATTGCCACTCATTGACTCATCGAGCTCCACGAATATGATTTTTCTCCCTCACATATGGTTGCATGAACTGATGATGACATACTATATATTGTTTTCAACCTTTTCGTTCTCTTTATATACTAATAGCAAAGTGTCATCGAGTTGAAATTTCTCTTATAAATAATTAGTCTTCTCTTTGACTTTATTGTTTCTGAGAGCTCTACAGTTTGCAGCGTAGTGACTAATTTTTTGACAGTTGTATTATAACAATTGAGATTTATCATACATTGCTCTTAATTTTCCTCTTTAATGTCATCTTATTGATCTTCCTCCTCGATCATCCAAAATTAATATTTTTGATGTTGTTATTGTCGGAACTCCAACCACATCCATGTCCATGTCATGGCTTTGTCCTCGACCACAACCTCTTCTTTGTTAACTTAATTCTATAATACTCAAGGCCCACTTCATTAGTTAAATGAAGTTCTGTCTTCAAAGTTTTCTATGATCCCATGCTTCAATCTTCTCTTCATAGAGTTGCATGGAACCCAGGAGCTGCTCGATTGTCATAGTTTTAAAGTGTTTGGTTTCTTCAATGAAGGCAACAATATCATCAAACTTTAAATCTAAAGATCAAATGATTTTCTCCTTAATCCATACATCTTCTAGCTTCTTCCTATTTATCTTTATTTTATTAGAAACTGCTAACACTATAATAAAGTAGTCAGAGATGATCTTGGCTTCTTTCATGTATAAGGCTTCGAACTCACCTCTTAATGTCTGCAGATGCACATTCTTAACTTTCTTTGCTCCTTGTTGACCTCACTTTTGGTTGAGGTCTAGAAAACTTCTTTAGTAGCCAAGGTCTAGCCATAGGACTTTCCTATTGACTAGTCTTAGAAAATTAGAAAAGGTACCCCCACCATTAGAAATTCAAAACTCTTCTTTTTACTCAACTTGAAATTCCACATATTGATCTTAACCTCTAGCATTTAGTAGGTAAGATCATTATAAGAGAATTCAAGAAGAATCCCTATAGGATTACTTGGCTTTAGGATTGACCCTGGGTGTTGACTTGGAACTAGGATACACCATATCTTCACAATATATTAATCCATGGTTCATTTAGAATGGATATCTATCCAATTCTATGTGAAATGCCTAACTTGGTCTTTTGCCCCTATGCACCTCCAAATTACCTAACTACCCATGGGACCTAAATTTGACTAAAATTCCCAAATTTTGCCAAATTACCCAAAATTGATCAAAACCCATTTCAAACACCTTGAATACACCCAAATTTGTCAAAATTTCCAAAAAATGACCAAATTACCAAGATACCCCTCCATGACCCAAAAATCCAAAAATTCCAAAAATACCTAAAAAATCCCAATAAATCTAAAATATTACCAATTTCATTTTGTTCAACTACACCTTGGTCCAATTTG
>NW_018165190.1:46639-47039 GCF_001263595.1 Phalaenopsis equestris | reverse complement strand
ACATTAAGAAGGTTGCATGGACCTTCTCCCTACTCTTAACCTGGTGAATACCTTAGGGATCTATTAAACTTAATATGTTTTACTTAATAATATTATCCTTAAAATTTAAGGACCCCCAATACACAACATAGAGTTAGGAAGGTTTCCAAAACTTTACTTTTCCAGCTCTATATACATAAATGCTCTGACATGCATTTTGAGACTGTATACAAAACTTTACTTTATTTTACCGCGCTTTTATTCATGCTTGTATTTATATACCTGCATCCCTGCATAGAAATTGCATAAATCATCACCACAACATTTCAAAATATAAAACAACTCAAAAATTTAATCACAAACATCACCAAAAAATACAACTACAACTAAATTAAGACATCTCTATCGGAAGATCGGGAAC
>NW_018165190.1:43510-45856 GCF_001263595.1 Phalaenopsis equestris | reverse complement strand
TTGAAGATAATTTTTCCTTGATTTCTATCGAGAGTATTCTTAGGTAACTTCAGTTATCTAAGATGTAATTAACTATAGGGGCTTGCCCCTATATGAAGCTTATCCCGAACCCAGCACAATATAAACCTTATTTAATTCCTTATATTAAATAGGGGAACTTGTCGGCCAATACATTGGTTTCGCAGACCAAACGGATGTCATAACTTTCTTTAGTTTATTTGATCGAGCCTCACTCTCAATTCTTGCGTTCATCCTTCGGGATAGATACATGATTTAAGATAAAGTGCTCTTTCATCTAAACTATGAAAATTATGGGGTCAGTTTGACTTCATCTTTTTCAAAACTAAATTTTTTAAAACGTCCTTCCGAAGCAGGCAACGGGATTTCAATTCCGATGACCGACAACTTCTTACGGGCAAACCCCACTCCAAAAATAGTGCCGACACTCCTTTGTATGAGGTCTCAAGGTTTTGAAATGCCACTTTGACAGGCTTCATATTGGAAATCATCTCAATGGTGTCACCATCTAATCCTTGATAGATATAAAGTTTTATTGTTCCTCTTCTTCAAACCTCTTAGACAATCCTATTGAGTTTGGATAAAATTATCTCATCTTGTAGCTCATTGTAGCATTTCTCTACCATATCCCATACATCTTGCAGTCTATGAAGAGCTTTTATCTTGGTGTTCTAATGGTCATAGTTGCCATTTTTTAACATTAAGACTTAAAAGTGAATACCACTATTGCTCATCGTCTCTCTAGAAATGATCTTATGACTCTGACATGACTTTGTTGGAAATAAGAATTTATCAGGACAAAAGGAATGCTAAGAAAGAAGAAGCATAAAATTTGAAAGACTCTATTATTTCACTCTATTCTCTTCTTGACTCAAACTCAAACACTCCACATATATTTATACTAGTGGCACTACCATTAGAATTATGCCAACACATTTCAGTTCTATGACTATATCAACTCTCTAGAATATTCTTTATCTTTTGTTAAAAAGTTAATGAATTATGTAATATAGTGTTTTCTAAATCACACCTTTAAAACATGTCTCTATAATATTTTAAGAGTTTTTTTTAGAAAGATTTGAACTTCTTCAATACTCTAAAGACCTTCAATTTTTGCTTCAAAAAATATACCGAAGTTTTTCTTTAAAAAAATATCTATGAAGAGAAGGAAATAGTTGCTTTTACTAAGATTGTTTGGCTTGATTGGATCACACACATCCATATGTATGAACTCAAATGGTTTTTGTGCTCTCTAAATTGACTCTTTTGAAAACTCTTCCTTAATTGCTTTCCAAGTAAGCAATCTTCACATATTTGGTCAAGGTGACTAATC
Organism: Phalaenopsis equestris; assembly: GCF_001263595.1. NCBI lineage: Eukaryota > Viridiplantae > Streptophyta > Magnoliopsida > Asparagales > Orchidaceae > Phalaenopsis > Phalaenopsis equestris. The sequence goes on along the minus strand of NW_018165190.1, from coordinate 44,505 downwards.
CAAGGGATGTGTCTCACCATTTTCTTCTTGAATAACAATTTTAATCCTAATAAATTAAGATTCCTAAGCCAAAAATGCTAGAGCTAAGATGGACCTTTGTAGCAAGCTTTGAGACACTCGATAATATCATTTTAAATATTGAGCAAGAACATTCTATTTATTGACATTTGTGTCTCCATAATTAAGTTGCTCATATTATCTCTGATCAAAGGAAAATATGTTGAGATTTTCATATCTATTTTACACTGATTTTGATGATATTGTACTTTAAAGAAGGGTATTTTTGATGTTTTGTTGCAGGTATGATGAATTATGGTCATTGGAGCAAAAAGATGCAAAAATGGTGCAATTTGGAGCAAAAACGAGCAAGAAATAATATTTTGCCCTGTCACCTTTCGATAAGTCTTAAGATGATTAATCTCTTTTAAACTTCTTGCATATTTTTGAATGAGATTACACTTTAAAGGAAGGTTATTTTCATGCTTATTTTGTAGGGCTATCTGTTAGGAACGCAACACAACTGAAATAGGGCGAAACAGAGCTAAAACGGAGCCAAACGGTGGAGCTGCGCAGTCTGCCCGCTGACGGCGCCAAAACGGCGCCGACGGCGAGATTTACCCGAAAAGACCGAAAATGGACAGAAAAGCTCGCCGACAGCGCCCTCGAGCCCGCTGACAGCGCCTGGGACGACTATGGACCGACTTTTGGCGGTTATGGGCTGAAATTCAATGTATTTGGACGCTTTTTGGAAGGGTGCTTGTGGAAACTCTTCAAACTTCGTCCCTACACTTTAAAAGAACGAATTTAGGTTAGAAAAAGGAAGATTTTTGTGAGAGGAATGTTAGGAAAAATGTGGAGAAAGTTTAGGGTTTTTAGAATAGGAGTAGAAATGTAGATTTCTACCCTTTTGGAGAGATTGAAGAGGAGATTTTGAGAGAATTTGTAAGGAGATGTTCTAGCATTTCGGGGATCGACGGGAGACTTTGTGGGAGAGA
>NW_018165190.1:42842-43193 GCF_001263595.1 Phalaenopsis equestris | reverse complement strand
TTTTGTAATGAGTAGAATTCATGTTTAGGATTTTGTGATGCATGTTAGAAGCGGATTTAATTATCAATGTGATGGTTTTTACTTGCACTTTATTTACATTACAATAAAAGCCTGTTGTAGTGTTAAAATTCGTTGTAATTACATTAAGACCCGAGATGGCTGTGTAATTCTTAACAAAGTAAAACCACATTCAGATTTCATGGATGATTAAGTTCATGAGAGCTGACTGCAAATAAATAGGGAAATATACTTTGATGGGCGTAGAATTGGAAATTTTAGGGTGACAGACTAAAATCCCCAATTCGGTCCTATTGTTTGGGTGCTGATGTGTAGATGTTAGCCTTCAGGTGA
>NW_018165190.1:31608-42831 GCF_001263595.1 Phalaenopsis equestris | reverse complement strand
TCCGAAGTGAGAGCTGGTATCCTCCCAGCCTAGCCACGGATTCAGTAAACAAGCATAGGATTAGTCAATGTTCTTTATGCCTGGACAAAAAGGTAAAGAATAGGATTGCTCCTATTTGGCACATACAATATTTAATACTTCCATAATATAATTTCTATACTTATTACTGATTCATAATAAGGAGAAAGATATTTATCAAAGTTAGCATTTTTATTTTACATAAACTTAACTTATCTTTTTAAATTGTTACTGTTCTGTCAAAATATCAAAAATACCAAAAAAAATTTAAATTTTAATACTACGAAAATATTTGTAGTTTAAGTAATTGTATTTTTATAATAGATAATAGTAGTAGATTAGAAGTTGACTAAGAATCTCTTACCTCGCTTCCCTGTGGGATCGATAAACGGGACTCCACTAGAGCCCTGTATTACTTGAGCGATATGTATACTTGTGTTTGAAATTGTGACTTTACAAAATCATTATAAATATATAAATCTGGGTTCATAAATTCTTACATATTAAAAGTTGTATCAAATTTTTGGCGCCGTTGTCGGAGATTTAAATCTTCTAGCAGCGGTATCAAATTGTTGTATTTTTAAGCATATATAAAGTCGCTGTCAATCTCTTATAAAAATGTTATTACCTTTCAAATGAATATCATAAATTTTCTTTAAGAGCTAACCAAGTTTCATTATATTAATATTCATATTCAACACATACAAAACATTGAAAATAAATTGGTTATTTTCATATTTCAATCGTATAAGAATATTACATTTTTCTTTCACTACTACCTTGGACTCATCTTCAAAGAAACATTGCTGCTCATTGACTCATCGATCACCACAAATAAAAATTTTATACCACACATATGGTTGTTTGCATAGGTGTCCATATACAATGTATTTTTTTCACACTTTTTATTCTTCTTATATACCAATAACAAAGTGTCATCTTGTTGATATTTCTCTTCTAGGTAATTAGTCTTCTCTGCAACTTTTTTTTCATTAAGCGTTCTATATTTTGCAATGCAGTGACAAAAATTTTTGACATTTTTAACTCATCAAATAAGATTCATCAAACATTGGCCTTAATTTTTCTCTACAACACCCTCTTGTTGAACTTCCTCCTCGATAGTCCAAAATTGATATCATTGTCATTGTCATTGTTGGAACTCCAACCTCATCCATGTCCATGACCATGGCCTTGTCCTCGACCACAATCTCTTCTTTGTTAGCTTAAATCTATCATACTCAAGCTCTCACTTCCTTAGATGAATTAAGATGTGTCTTCAAGAGTTTTTTGTGATCTCTTCTTTCTTTTCTTTATAGGGTGTATGAAACTCAGGACAGTTCAATTGTCATAATCAGTCTTTGGTTTCTCCAATGAAGGTGACAATATGATCAAACTTTAGTTCTAAAGGTTGAACAATTTTATCCTTAATCCTTACATTTTCTAACTTCACTTCGTTTCTCTTCATTTAAATAGAAACTACTAAGAATATTGTAAAGTAGTTAGAGATGACCTTGGCTTCTTTCATATGTAAGGCTTCAAACTCACTTTTCTATGAGGTTTGAAGCTTCTCTTATGTCTTTTTGGCATAGTTTGTATTAGAAATCTTCTTAGAGGCATTATTATCTAATTCTGGATAGATAGAGTCTTTTTGTTCCTCTTCATCGAATCTCTTAGATTATCCTTTAGAGTCTGGAATAATCTTATCTATCATGTAGCTCGTTGTACCATTTTTCTACCATTTTCCATACATGTTGTACTGTAAGAAGAGCCTTCATCTTGGTGCTCTAATTGTCATAGTTGTTATTATTGAACATTTGGACTTGGAAGAGAATCATCTCACCATCTCTTTAGAAATGATCTTATGGTTCGGATGCCACTTTGTTGGAAAGAAAGGACTATTAGGATAGGAGGAATTCTAAGAAATAAAATGAACAAAAGTTGGAAAACTCACTATTATTTCATTCTATTTTTATCTTGATTCGAACTCAAATACATCACATCTATTTATACACACCCTAAATAGGATTGTGCCAACACATGTCAATCCCATAACTACCATTGACTCTCTAGAATTTTTTTCTATCTTTTTAATTAAAGTCATTAATTACACATTCTAGAATTTTTTGAATTACATTTTTAAAATATCTCTAGAATATTCTAAAAGTTTCTAATACAAAGATTCTCTAGAATATTTCACAGATCATTCAAGATTATGAGCTAAAATAAAACCCAATTTTATATAGGCCAAAAATCAAGTTTGATTTTCAACATAGCCCTCATTGTGCTGTGAAAGAGCTAAAGGGATGTCATCACCTAAACATGTTGACAATTAAAAGACTGTCGAAGAACTTCGCCGAGGATAAAATTGAATGCCCACAACAATGAAGAGCTCCATAGAGAGGAGTTAATGGTGATGGTCTGAACAGAAGAAAAATATAACAATGATGGAAAAAGGAGCTGCCTGGCTCGTCAGACATGGACTGGCTTTGCTTTGCAATCTGTTGATAAGATCACGAACTGATATAGATCTCTAATAATAAAACACACAAGCTAGAATTCGGTTTATGAATGTTAGTGGTCAAATTCTCCTCTGATTTATGTATTATAGAAGTTTTTTGCTCATTAAAATAAATTTGGGTAAGCCTTTTAGTCTCTTTAATTTTAAATGACACCAATGAGCATAAATAAGATAAAAAAAAATCATCAAACACCAATCATGAACATAAATCATTAGGCAATCAAAAATCATACTTAACATTTATTAACTAATAAAATTAATTTGAGATTATGACCGTGTTTATCCTCCGACTTCGATTACTTCATCAAAACCACTTCTTCGATATAACATTACAAGCTGAGCCAGCATCATAATTAATAGATCTTGACGCATGTATTCTTTATTTGATGTGTTCACATTCAACATAACGAGATGTTAATCCGTCAACACCCAAAGTATGTCCTCTCATAATTTACTTCATTGAGTAAAGCTAAATTCTCCATTTTTAAAACATCCGAAATTGATGTAATATCTATTAAATTTTACTAATAAATAAATTAACTAAATTTAGGGAAATTTACAAACGTGGCACACAATTCTTATGTATTTACATATCACACGCCCAAACTTTCATTGCGTCTCTTCAGCAAGTTACGGAAACACCTGTGTTGATTTGAAGGCAATTCGATAAGCATGGCAATCTTTTTAGTTTTTACTACACAGAATTTTTTTCTATCAATAAGACTCCATGGTAGAAATATTGCATTCAGTTCCTCCACAAGCACGAGGAAAACAATAATACTGTCAAGAAATTTCAGAGAGAAATTCAAATACGAAGCTTCTGATATTTATATGTTTAAAATTAATATAATATTTTATGTTAGTATCTATCATAATTCTCTAAAGAGATTTGTATGTTACATTTTAATATAAAAACCAAATTCTTTACAGGATATCAGTATGAAGTTAGAAAGGTGCGAGGAAGAAAGGTGCCAGGAAGATATATATATATATATATATATAGAAAAATAATGTTGTATTTAAAAATGTTAGTCTATGGGAAAAAAGTAACATGCATTAAATTTATAAAATTTGAATGATTTGACATAGATTAAAAGGACAAACTCTAATAGGTCTGAATATGTAACTATCAATCACATATTTTTCCCTTCACTCATGTGCAAATCTCTCCATTAGGAGATCTTCTTCTTCCTCTAATCTTTTCAGAAAATTCCCTCAGTCTCCTCAACGCTACCTCCAACGTTTCCTTGCTCATATTAGCAAAGCAAACTCTAAACCAACCAGCTTCCGAACAATGGCAAGAAGACCCTGGAGATATATTAAGCTTCACCTCATCCAGTATCACCTTCCAAAGCTTAAGCTCTTCTTCCCTATTCTTCTTCTCAAGGAACTCACCAAGATTCACCCAGCAAAATAGCCCTGCATTCCCCTTCAAGCACTCAATACCTGAATCCCTTAGCTCTTTAACAACACATGAATGCCTCTCCTTCAATCTCATTCTATTAGTTTCAATGAATTTCAATGAAAACTCTTCATCAGATAGCATGAAAGATAACGTCTTTTGAGTTTGAGAGGAGACGAGACTGAAGCTTGACATTCTTCTTGCTGTCTTTACCACCCTGTCATTGTAAGAATATAGAGCTCCCACTCTGAACCCGGGCAGGCCTAAGTCCTTTGAAAGGCTATAAACAATGTGAATTTTTTCAGAGCTTATATGGCTTCTCTCTTCCGCAATCTCTGCAATGCTTACGAAGTCGGTTGCATCGAAGACGGAGCCGGAGTAGATCTCATCAGAGATCAAATGTATGTTTTTTTTGCTGATGAAGTCTAGAATGTCTTCGAGGAGGGTGCGAGGAGAGGAGATGCCGAGAGGGTTAGAAGGGTTGGTTATGAGGAGAGCTTTAACTCTAAGGTTTGATGCTTCGGCGTCGGCGTAGGCTGTTTCGAGAGATTGCAGAGTGAGTTGGAAGGAGTTGGTGCTGTGGCAAGGTATGGGGACAATACTAACTCTTGTTCTCCATTGAAGATCTCTGTCGAATCTGTTCATGTTGAAGAAGGTTTAGTATTAGCTTGTAATGAGAAGTAAAAATATAAGCATGACCAACTACAAGCTGCATACCCAGGGTAGTAGGGAGTGGGAACAAGCAAGGCATCGCCGGGATCAGCTAAGATAAAGGTAAGGAGCTCGTTGGCCGCGGTGGCCCCGGCGGTGAGGACAATGCGTTCAGGATCAAATTTTGCACGATGGCTTCTTATTTTCTCCATGAAGCCTGCAATTGCCTGATAAGCATGCTGAATTATTATTAGCAGAGTAAACATATTGGGCCTACGTTGAGCATAGTTTATTGAATAATTCTAATATATTAAAATTTTACTCTGTTTTTACGACAACAAGGTTGCATGGAAAGTTTTCTGCCTTGTTGTCTGGTAGTGGAACAACAAAGGTGTCATATAATGGTAGCACTTTTCCTTGGCTGTTGTTCTTCGTGACAACTAAAGTGGTAAACTATAGTTTTAAACATAGTTCATTTATTTTTTTGTTGAGAGAGAGGTGGGGGGACCTTTCTGAAAGATTGGAGGCCATGGTAGTCCTGAAATAAGGCATTTTCTCTAAAGCTAGAGGGGCCAGAGCTCCAGCTGTAAGCCTCTGGGTGCTCCTCCAGATAATTCTCAAGCAAATCAAAAGAGACCTTTGAAAACAACATTAAGGCACATGAGTTATGTGTAAGACAACTCTTGACTATAATTAATTCATCTTACTTGGTTCTCAGCCAAACCCATTTGTATGACTCCAGATGGGTTTTTCTTTGCATCATAAGGGTCCTCATTATAAGCTTTCCAGCCAGCAAAGTATGGTGAGTCCTCTCCATGCGCATTTGAGATTGCCATTTTTGACAGTGGGGCTTCAAGCCCAAATATGTTTGCCATAAATCTGTTGTAGATTTTGACAGAGTTTAGATGAAACGAGAGAAGTGGAGTGCAGAGGCAGAAAGGAAAGCTCTTGTGTGGAGTATGCTTCAAATTCCCCGTATATATAAGAGAAAAAAAGGAGAGACAGAGAGGGAGAGAGAGACCAAAAAGCTCAGCTGAGACTTTTTGCATGGAAATGATTTTAATATTCAAATAAAATAAATCTCCATTTCAAAAAGAATTTTATTTATAAAGCCAGCTGTTATCTTATTATTCATTACATTAGAAGTTTCATCCAGGCCCCATCTCCCATTGGTGTTCTCTTCAATCTTCTTAATGTCGCAGTTTGGAACGAGCTAAAACTTATAGTTATTTTGATGTAGGCAAACTGAAAGTCTTGACCCATTAATGCAGATATATCACCCCATTTAGATAAATTAGTATATAAATTTTGTTATATTACTCTAATAACAATATTAAAGTATAGAACCTTTTCAATACTAAAAGACTAATGCAACTAATTGAATATATATATATATTATATATCACTAGTAGACTTTTAAGCTGTAGTTATTCATTTATAAAATATGGATATTAATACGTATAATTAAATAATTATTTAGTCAAGAACATTTATTCACATCATTATAGTCGCATCATTAAAAATATAAGAAAAATATGACTAAAAGATTCATTGAAAATTTTAAGAATGGGGTGGTGATATATTATTTATAGTTTGTGTAGCCACATAAATTATCTAGTTATATAAAAAGTTAACTAAGACATGCATCAACATTAAAGTCATAATACACCTAAAAATTCACAATACACAAGAAACAAATTACAAGAGTTTCTCACTGTACCTATGCAATTTAATATGTTTCTCAAATTATAATTAAAACCGACTCATCATTTATATATTAAAAGACTAGGATGGTAAGAAAATAACTTCATAAAATCTATTATATTCTCATAATATGCAAGTAGGTGTATGGTTAAAAGCTAAATGGTACCATTTGTTCCATTTTCTTCGGTGTTTCATAGCCAAGCTTTTGGGAACAATATTGCTGGCTGAAGAAGGCACAGGAGAGTATGCAAAGAGTAATTTAAGATGCACATTTACAGGGTGGGGTACAAGTGTTCCTACAAAAGCAATAGGCCAACAAGAACATTTGGCATTTACTGATCATAAAATAAGCTGAATACTATTTTTCAAATAAATCTGCAAGCTTGACCGCACTACACCAAAGTGTCCATAATATGAGCCTCATTATTAATGAAAGGTTGCCACTAGTGCTTAGTTATTACATTTATAATGAAACTTTAGAAAGAGCAAGAGTTGTCTTAAACAAAAGCTCTTTTAAAATTGACTTAAAATTCCATCACATGCATTTCTATTTTGCTCATTAAATTTAAAGTTTTGGTTAATATTTTTGTGTCTAAAAGCCATTGTGGCTATACAAATCATTGGTCCCATTATTAAAGACCAAAACGTGGTAGTGGATCAAAACAGGAAATAAATAATAAAAGAAGAGTTAATTTTAATTTAATAGCTATAAACTATGAGACAATATCTTAAAGCAAAAGCTCAGTTCATCCAATAATTTGTCCAAACATAGATGACTTTTATTTGCTAGTGCTGTTTGTTGGCTCTTCGTCGGAAAAGACTAATTATGGTCACTTTGAAAGCTTCGATTTTGAAGTTGGAGCATTTTTCTTAAGAGGCTGCTCAAAGTTATGCACATACTGAAAATTGTTGGGGTGCCCGTAAATTTATGTTTTAAATTGTCTTATTTGCGTATAAAAATTAACTTGTTCGCTAAAATCTTTAAGTGGTTGTACTAGTTCTGAATTTATATTTTGTATAGTTAATGTGTCTGAACTCATTTTTTTAGAAGTAAATAAAAAATAAGTTAATAAATAAAATAAAAATGGTTAGTCTTTGATTTTGTGAGATATATACGTACAAAAGGGAGAAGGGAGAGAAAGAGTGAGAGAGAAGAGAAGAATTTTTAGAGAAAATATTACGTGCAGAGCACACATGGCTAGCTAATAGGAGGAGAGAGATGGGAGGGTCCTGTCTCTCCTCCTATTGGTTGGCTGCACCTAATGTTTTCTCGAAAATTTTTACCACAATAAAAGAAATAGAAAAATATGATGGGGTTTATTTCTTGGAGAAATATGGATGAAAGCTCATTTCAAACCCAAAAAAAAATCTATTTAAAGACCACACTTATTGAAAAAACCACGCTAAATAATTTCACAGCTTTTGATCATAGGAGATAGTTGAGCCCTCTATTTTCAACATCATATTTATTTTTTATATGCGAGTTCTAATAGCAGTGATATTTATATGTGGCTTTCTTCTTATTTATTATCTGTGAAAGTTTGCAATTTTATTCATTTGACTTGATTAAACTTGAAATGTGATATCATAAGATTTCCGAATTGTTTAAAGAAAACTGGTGCACCTCATTGTGTCTAACCATTTTCGCAAAACAATAGTAAATATATCATAAACTTTCTTAGTTGTTCAACTGGTGAAAACAATGGCATCCTGATGCCCTTGTGCCATCGTTCTTGTTCCCACCCCTAAGCTCAAACTTGATTACTATCTCTGCTTGATCTTCGCTCTTTAAAAGACTTGATATGCCATTAACAAATTTTTATCTTTCGGTATGAATCTCAAAGCATGACATGAATCTCGAGGTAATTTTTTGAGTATGAAATATTCATACTTCAATTAAAAATCACCCAAAACTCCAATCTCAACAAACTTAGAATCAAACTATTTGAATCAAAGGCCTAGACTCAATGACACAAAAATTGGTCCAATCAAATTCAAACCAAGCTCTGATCTAGCTATTAAGTTATTTTTGAAAGCTTATAGCGTGCACAACTAAAAAGTCAAATAAATTTTGAATCTGGCAAGCTTGTAGTTGAATTGAGTTTCTCAAAGAGTTGAATCCAATGAGCTCAAGATCTCTCAATTCCAATATCAAATATGTGTTCATATGTTTGCCAAATGCCTCTAGATAAAGGGAATCTCTCTAGGTTGTTTGATGAAGTGCTCCCGATTCCTATCTTATTTTCATGGAAACCTCTTATATATTCTATAAATAAAGTCATAACCCTTCATGAAGGAATTGAGACATTGGGCCAAAGGAAGACTAGAGCTTTGGGAGAAGGAGCCAATGTTTCGTGTTTTTCACAATAGGTCCAATGAATGCCATCCAGTCTTGCAACAATCGACCACCACTTGCCATCCACTGTCAATCACCATCAACCGCCTTCCACTCTTTGCAACAAAGCCCCTTATGAAATGATGATATGCACTACGGAATCATTGAGTATGCCGCAAATGTATCAAATTCTCTACAACTGAACTCTTCTATGGTGCCATGACTCTTTAGCTTACAAACATTGTAATTTGTGAAGCTGTGTAATCCTTTCTTATTTTTTGTATAAGAGCATGTACATGCAATCGTTTAATCATAATAGATCATTCGACCTAGTTTAGGCCCTAATTTTTTTTCCCTTTTTGAGTTTTTTCACTTAAAAACTTTTTGTGTATCTACCAATTAGTTTTATTATTTGAGTGTATGTTAGATTCTCGCACAACACTAAGACGATAATCCATTACTCTACAGTCGTGAATTCTCTAGCATGAATCAATTGAGTGATGCTTGTGGGAAGGACAATTCCACCATCAAAAGACTAGTGAAAATTGCTAAATTACCACCAGACACAATACTCACAATAATGGAGCATCCCGCTCCAACACCCACCATTCCATTGGGCAGTCATGGAGCTAAGTACATCAAGCCTCTGCCGCTTCCCACTCTAGAAAAAAATTATCCTTATGTCAAGAGCTTAGGGCAATTTTTAACTAGTTAAGATATGAAATGTGACTACCCTTATACTAAGAGATTAGGGCAATTTTTAACCGATATGGGGTCTTTCCAGTGCAGATCAAATGAAAATCAATCGAAATAATAATGACCTATGTTGTTTTCTACTGGCGAAAGGGGGTCCCATGATCAAATGATTTATTTAGTCACAAATTTTCTTTTTCGAGTGAAGTCAGATGGATATGTTTAGTTTTGGAAAGTCGACCAGTTCCAATTTTTAGGCTTGAGAAATAAGGTCAAGGATTGAAAGTAAAAACTCACACTTCCCCATCAGCTCTTACTCGGCTACTACCTCCCACTCAGCCACCAACTCCCTTCTTCAACTAGCTGAGCCCCACTATTGCTTCCTTTCTGAGAGAGGAAACTTCCGTCTGGGTATATATTGTGTCAGAGGGGGACTCGTAGGTCACCTTTAATGTTATAGTTACCTCAATGTTCATTTCAATGTTTTGTGTGACTAACATTTGTATTTAAAATTCATTCTCCTCAGGCTGCCTGTGACACAGATCACAAAGTATTAAGAGTAGATATGATACTGCATATCTCTCCTGAAAGCATATCTTGCTTGCAACTAAGGGCATGTGTTTCTGGGGGTTTGAGGTGGGATCTTTACATTTGAATTAGAATTCTAATTTTAGGTTATTTTATTATACTAATCAATGCCATACACTTTTTAATTAGCTGACCGCTTTCTACTGGCTACCAGAGCATAACCATCAGATCCGTTAGATTTCTAAGATCCATGTTAGACATCAGTTGGGTGATATGTTCACCATAGCCAGTAAAAGGGTGCGTCCCATATGGATCGGAGAGGATATTTAAGTTGAGCTGACCAAAGCCTGAGCCTCTTCCGAGTATCAAAGGAAGAGGAAGACCAATCAACAAATAGAAGAAGCGAGAGGGCCATGGGCGTTGCCATTTATATTGGAGGCTCAGTTCCCACATGGAGCACTAACAGAGTGCCGGTGAGATCCATTAAACACTAAGAAAATAAATAATGCAATTTAAATTATGTTACTTACTATTTTTTCATGTCTACAATTTAAGGAGCTTGGCCTGGCCCCCATCACTGCAGAGTTTCTTGTATGAACACATAGACGCCCAGAGACACAACAGTGGGTCTCTGATATCTCTCGGCATTTGATTGTAAATAAGAAAATAATTTCAATATTTTATTTGACTATTAATGATAAAAAAATGAAAAATAATTTTTGTTTTCAATTAGATAAAAAGGAGTATGAGCATCTATGAGAGAGGTAGAGGGAAATGGAGAGCTAGACTGATCCGACAACCGTCAGTAGCAATGATAGCCAGTCTACCACTATAGAGTTAGACTTAGAGATTTGGAGGCAAGCGACAGGGAAGAAGAAGAGGAAGCTTTATGGCTTAGGCGCAAAGGGATAACGTTTGAGGTCTAGCACTCCAGGGCTACTGAGGTTGGTTCGAGGTCATTACTATCAGATTACGAGGTGCTTGTTAGGTAGGCCACTGCTTTAAATGAAGAGCTCCATCAAATGCGTGATGAGATGTACGAGGACTGACATATAGTGCAATACACTTTAGCGCGACTGATGGAGAGTATTGCAAATTGGCATGGAAAGTGACATACGATTTCCTTGGAGGATGAGGAAGCGGGAAAGGATGGTGAAGATAACTTTGAGCTTGATGATGATCCCCTGTCACAGGGGTTTATGTACATTTCATGAATTTGTATTAAAATTTGTTAATTTTTGTTTGTTTTCATTATTTTTTACTTTTTTGCAAAATAGATTCTTAGTTGTGATGTTGGATGAGTAAATTACTATCTTATTCGTATTTGATGTGTGCAGCTTGTGACAATCTGATCTTTATATATATATATATATA
>NW_018165190.1:12628-31557 GCF_001263595.1 Phalaenopsis equestris | reverse complement strand
TATATATATATATATATATCTGTGTGTGTATTTTCTATAGTTTTGTGTCGGCCTTACATAAAAAATTTTGATGATTAAGCCTTCAATTATTTGATTGTTCCACAACACTATTTATTTGATCCTAAGGATGATGCAACTTTGCGCCCGCTACTTCTGTTGCAAGTGTTGCCATTAATAGTTGTGTTTGTGTGGGACGCATCAGAACTTGTTAATGAAGAAACTTATGCACGTTGAGTCCAACAAAAACTAACTGTGTCAAACAAGTTTGATGCTAACCACATTAATGATGAAGGCTTTAACGTCAATCAAATGTTTGACGTAGGGCTAGTGCTAAAACACTTTAGCATTGGATTATGCCCTTATTAGTGTCAGATTTGCTTGATGCTAACTGGCATAAATCTTGTAGTGATTACCTCACCTTTTGAGAGTTGGGGCATTGGGAAGTTATAGATCGGTGATTCCTTCAAGTGTAAAGAGGGTACAAACTACTTTCAGGTTGAGGGGGCTAATATTGATGGACAACTGCTATTAGTTTCCCAGTACACCGATTTGCTGACTGTGAACAGGGACTTGTTCCCTAAAATATTTAGTCCATTGACAACAGACTCGTGGACCGCTTCTAATGCTAAGGAGGTCAAAAAAGAGAGAAAATTTTTTGCTCGGATCACTCAAAACTTGGCCAAAGCTGAGGTCAAGGTGAAAGAAGTTCCTCAACATGAAGTTGTGGAGATTGAAGGAAGGCTGACCCAGGCTTGTGAAGAAGTATTCAACTTAGTAGGTGAGGACTTTCTTTTCTTTATTTCTGCTACTACAGCGGTAATCCTACTAATTTCAACTGGTGAACTAAATTGGAGACCAAGATTTTTGATGTGTGAGTGTTGTGGGATATTCCACAGACTAAACCTCTTTGGAGTTGCTGTCGACGATGCTTCATGGATTTAAGTTTTCCAAGTGTTGATTCGATCTTAGAAAATATTAGAGAAATTTGTCATTGTACCATATACATTTTGAAGTATTACTCCCTTTCTCTGCTTGGTAAGGTGTCATCTGTCGGGAATTGATCGAGCAATGTGCAAATACGGTTGGTAGGCTCGTTTCGATCATTGGGAGCCAACCATCCATTTTTTGGTACTCGCTTCGTAACTAAAGCCTTTCAGAAGATGATGGAAACAGGGTTTTTCGACTTCGATCTTTTGTTGCATGAAATCTTTAGCGCGCTCCTGATTAGGAGTCTCTAAGATGCACTTCTCATCATTTGCATCACTTCAATTCTTGTTGGCAGCATGCTCTACGCTCATCACATCTTTATGATGTTGAATTCAAATTTTTCCTATGAAGCACGCCCAAAGATCAGAGTAGTAGAAACCTTGAGAGAGAAGTAGAGTGAGATAGAGAGGGAAAAAGAAGTGAAAGAGCACACACAGACTTGCCTCGCGGTGGCAAACTGGGGCATTCTCTGACTCTGTGACCCGTTTAATATATTGTAACTAGGGGTTGCAAGAGAAAAGGGCTTAAAAGGCTAGAGCCTAGAAAGGCAAAAAACGAATGCCCAAAAAAGTCCCTAATACATGATATGGACCCCATATTTATAAGCGACAGAGGGTCAAAGATGAAAAATGATATATATGTCCCTGCCTTAATAGGGGCGTTACAAGACATTATTATCTTTTGTCTTGCATTCTTGTATTTGCAACTGATTCTTACATCTTTTTAAATGTCTTGGACCCTCTGGTCAAATTGCTACTTGGGTCGGTCGGCCAAGGTGGAGTTGGTCGGCTATTTTGCTTAGGTGTCAGTTGGCCTTCTCTTTTGGAAGTCGGTCGGTTTTGAGAGTGGTAACTAGTCGGCTTGCTTGATTATAGTTACTTATTGATTTCTGAAGATCTTTGAGGGAGTTGCTGAGATATCCTCATGTTGATAGTTATGCGATTGCTGGGGGCATTAGACCATTTTTTGGTCATTGATGTGAATGTCTGTTCCTGGTCGGCTTGGGTGACTATTTGGTTGTCATGCTGACTTTCAGTCAATCGATAGTCCTACAACAAGTCGCTAGCCCTTCTTTTAGCTAGCTGCCGGTTCTTCAACAGATCAACTTTATGAATACTTGTAGCTTTTTGTAAGAGTGATGATCTTAGTTTTATTTCTTTTATTTTGATCTGTGATATTGTCTTGAGATTTTTGAAGATCATTTTTGGGTGAACACTAATATATTAGAACTCCTCAAAATTAAATGTGTAGAAAACTCTAATGACACACTCATAATAGTAATATCTGATGGGAAACAAAAACTTTTGAAAAGAACTACACAAACGATTACACGATGCACATAGAAATGTGTTTAGATTCAACCATTAAGTTGACACATTGAAATTTCTAACTTCAGGTGAGAGATTGTTAAATGTGAAGACTATAGTTTTTTTTTTTTATTTTAAATTTTGGGTTATTGATGCATTTATTCTCTTATCTTCAATTGATTACTTAATATTTTATAACAATATTCTATGTGTCATATGGTAGACAAATGACTAGACTAACTAGCTTAAGCAACTTAGTTAAAACAGTCAATTGGTTTAATGGTTAGAGAACAAAAGTACATAGATAAATGATGCCTTTCTTCCTATTTCTTTATAAAATTAGTAAGCATAGAAGATTTTGTTTAGTGGTGCAAGTCCTCTCCCTAACGGCTTGGTGATCTTATTGTTCACGTTTTAATCACCCCTTCCCCTTTTTAAATAAGAAATGTTCCCTAAGGCTAACAAACAATGTAACCGATTTAAATAACCTTTGTATTATAATGAAAGCATATTTTATGTGGCTTTGGAAAGCCTTAGAGCGTTAGTTGGAAGATGCTTTCTAGCACGAAAAGGAGAGACGATGTCATGAGATATGAATTCGAAATTTTTGAATGAGGAAATCATAAAAGGTTGAATCTAGGAAAAGTAATAGCTTAAGATATTTCTAATTATGTTTTTTATTAATATTTGTACAAAAATTGCAAGATTTGTTTTCAAATAGTTGTGGTTAATATATGGTGAAGTATATTGCATATATCTTGAAGTTGTTGAATGGCTTTCAAATTCATGCCGACAATAATTTAATTAGAATATTCTGACAAAATTGTTTTGATTCAACCATTGAGTTTATACATTGAAATTACATTCACTCCGGTATGTATAATTGATTATGTAGAATTAACCCGAACTCATTAGAATTGACTTAAAATTGAATTTTTATGGGTCAATTCAATTTGGCTAGAAAAAGTTCAATTTTCAGCTAGAGAAACATTTTAACTGAACTCATTGATTTTGTGTTTAAGGTCTCGTTTGAATTAGGGTCTAACCCGAATATAACTTGGCTAGGTCAAACTTGGTTAGAGTCTAATTTAAATTAGACCTAACCTAAGTAAACTTAGATTGGACCCAACCAATTTGAAGTCAAACTAAGTCTGACCCAAATCAGACCGAATCCAGCTTATGTTAACTATAGGTTTGATCTAAGTCCATCCTTGCTTGGGCTTAACCCAACTTAACACAAATTCCGAACTCATCTTTGGTCTAGCCTACTAACCCTAATGTAACTTAGGCCTGACCTAACTCAGGTCTAGTTCGATTTAACCTTAATCCTAGCTAGGAATGACCTAAATTAGATCTAAGCTCAGCCCAATTCCACTTGAGTCTAACCTGCCCTAGGCCTGACTTAACCAAAATCTAATTTAAAACCTAATCTAGGTTCAAATCAACTCAAATCATCAGGTCAACTTGACCTAGCTCGGGTAACCTAAATCAACTCAAATCACCAGGTCAACTTGACCTAGCTCGGGTTAACACAAATCAACTTAAATCATCGAATCAACCTGACCTAACTTGGGTTAACCCAAATCAACTTAAATAACTGGATCAACCTGACCTAACTTGGGTTAATCCAAATCAACTTAAATCACCGGGTCAACCCGACCTAATTCTAGTTAACCCAAATCAACTTAAGATCACCAGGTCAACTTGATTTAACTTGGGTTAACCCAAATCAACTTAAAATCACTGGACTAACCCGACCTAACTTGGGTTAATCCAAATCAACTTAAAATCATCAGATCAATTCGATCTAACTTGGGTTAACCCAAAAAAACTAAAATCATCGGGTCAACTCGACCTAACTCGGGTTAACCCAAATCAACTCAAATCACCTATTCAACCCGATTTAACTTGGGTTAACCCAAATCAACTTAAATCATTTGTTCAACCCATCCTAACTTGAGTTAACCCAAATTAGCTTAAATTAATCCATACGGTAACCCAAACTAACTCGGGTGAAGCCAAACTAATTAAAACCCAACTAGGGCTAACCCGACTTAATTCAGTTTAACCCAAACCAACCTAAAACATCGGGTCAAACTGAACTAACTCGGGTTAACCCAAATTAACTCAAATTAATCTCTAGGGTAACCAGACCTAATTCAGGTGAAACCAAACTAATTCAAACCCATCTCGGGCTAACCCGACCAAACTTGATGAACCAAAACCGATCCAAACTCAACCCATGGTAATCTGTCCTAACTCGGAAGAACTCAAACCAATCCAATGATCAACCAAATTGAATTCAAGTCTAATCTAACTTAGACTTGACTCAACTAAATCAAGTTCGAGTCTAATCCAAAATTAGACTTTACTTAATCGAACTCAAGTCCAATTCAACTTTGACTTCACCGAGGTAGCCTGATCTAACCTAGGTTAGCTTGTAATCAATCCCGATCGATCTAGAGCAACAAGACCCAACTCAGATTACTTTAAATCAACTAAGAAGAACTCAAACTTAAGTAATCCAGGGTTAAGGAGTGATTAACTTCTCATAAGAAAATAAAAGTACATTTATCACCTATCGGGGATGACATGGGATGAGATGCCAAACAATCATAAAAGACATAAAATTCACCCTAAAATCACTAAAACTTAAACTTTAACTAGAAAATGCAACCTGGTTTGAGAAGGTCATTTGGAGGAGGCAGCCATAGGTTGTTAACAAAGTACTTTCCAGTCACTTGTGACTAATCAAATCACAAACCCTAACGACCTTGTGAGAACGGAACCATGAGATCTTGATCGAGTCATCTCAAACATCAAAACAAAAAAAATCACAAAATCTATAAGCTAAAAAGACTTAAGCAATTGAAAATTTTCAACCCCTAAAATATGAAAGGATTAAAACTTTATTGGAACCCTAATGAAAAAAGATCACCGAACGTAAATTTAACCATGCTACCTGGGCATACGAAGATCTCTTGGGCAACGCAACCCATAATTTCTGACAAAAAAATTCCAGTCAGAGCATGTTTAACCACCTCTCCAGGATAAGTAGATATGAGAACCTGACAGCCCTAAGATGATGGAAAGAAATGGGCATCTTGACCAGGTTGTCCTAAATAAAAATAAAAAACCAATCCATCAAATATTTTATACTAACTCTGTTTCGTAAGGTTGCTGAAGGCAAAAGTCGGACATCACCTAAGATCTAATTTATATGTTATTAGGGCGTGCTAACTCTATTTTGTAGGGATGATCATTCAAACTATCCAAAAGACAAAGCAAAGGACGAACCTCAATTAACAAGCACATGGATAATGTAGAACGGGATTCGTAACCCTACCCTTTTCTAGTGGCTTTTAAATCTGAGGTTGTTCATCTAGTCACAACATAAATCCTCATTTTCCTAGGCTCCTACATGATTGTATGCCGCACAACATAAGTCCTAAATCTCCTAACAAAATTTTAGGAGTAAACATTAAAATCACTTTTCAAAATGACATGAAACTATAGGATAACTCGGGATCTTAACAGGGCTCCTCTGAACCCTGAAGCATCGACTACCCTTTAGGATAAGACATTGAAACTTCTTTCTTGAAAATGCCAAAATTCAAACTTTTTGTGGATGAGTCACAACCTTAATCTTAAGTAATATCAGTTACTTAAGATATAATTAACTATAGGGGCTTACTCTTATAAGAAGAAGCGAACCCTAGAAAAAGTACAATAACCTGAATCTCTAGTTGTGGGTTTGCTTTCATAAGTCCTTTTTTGTGGGCGTGTCTCCAGAGATTTTTGAGCCGATTGTACGTTGGATGTATGCTTCAGAGCTATCTATGTAAAGTTCACCTCATGAAAGCTCCCCAAATGTTCCTTTTCGTTTATCTTTATCATTGTATGCACATCCCTCTGATTCCTCACTTCTTTAGATCGTCCACATGATCTGTGTGTGTGAGAGAGAGAGAGAGAGAGAGAGAGTTATTTGAAGAAAGAAGCTATACAACAGTAGACAAGCTAGCAATTCCATGAAAGCAACATGAAGACAACACACACCCAATGAAGACCAGACAAATGCGACGACAGAGCAGGAGGAAAAAACAACATGTATCATGAAGGGCAAGCACATAGTGATTTCTAAACTTTTGTATGCATGTGTCATTTAGCTACCTTGATTAAAAGACACTGTTTGTTCTACAATGCATGTTTGTTGAATTTCCCACCGACATTATTTTCTTGCAAGTTGAGTCTTTATTTTCTCTTTCAAATGTATGTGATAGAGTCTCTAGGCTGAGTTTGTATCTACGAAGTCCGCTCACCTTTTCTGCTTTTCCGGAGATATGTTGCCACTTAGCGACACAAGCAACCTTTATATTTCTGAGTGCTTTTACTTTTCATTGTGTGTTTGCATGCTAAGATTGTTTTTCTTGTTTCTTTCTGGTTTATCTGAGATGTCACAAAAATTGCAATTTAGGCTCTCTATGAACTTAAAATTGTAAATTTTACTATATGAAAATCCTAATAAAAGATTCAAGATAAACTAAAATTTAGGATTAAAAGACTCAAGATTTTTAAAATCTATCTTTTAATTTTCTGCATGGTCTTCGGTTCGGTTTTAAAATGACATGCATTGCATTGACTTAACCCAAGTCTTTTAATAGGGTGTCGATAATATCTAAGGACCGCTCTAAGAAATTACATCATCTCCATGTCCCAAAGAGAAGCCTGCATGCTTCTCCAACCCGATTAGCCTAGCCTAGATTTATATTTTGGTGGTTCTCTAGGGCACTTAGGTCTTTTGAAGGCTCCCCGACCTAGATGAGGTGTAAGTTATTTTATTGAGTGCATTTTCTAGCTTTGTAGCTGAATCTCTCTTTCTTCTTTTCCAGAGGCATCCTTGCCATTTCAGTAGGTATAAGTCTCACATCTTGGAGCTCCACCTGATAGTCATAGAATAGAGTCTCGTTCCTCTGACCTTAATGCTACTGAGCCCGCACCCCCCCCTCCGTGAATGACATAATTCATGGATTGCTGATTGGGAATCTCTTAACGTGTTGGGTTGACTACCTCCATGATCAAGTAGACTTAGGGCTTATCTTTTAGGGTCTACCTTCTTGGGATGACGGGTTCATTGTACACTTACCTGACTACCATTATCTTTTTAGGATCACTCCTCCCTTCCTTTGACTACCCCTTATTGACCTCATTTTTGGTTGAGGTCTAGTTTTTTCCTCTTTAGTAGCCTAGGTTATAGCCATAGAACTTTCCTATTGACTATATCTAGAGTGATAGACAAGGAACCCTCACCATTAGAAATTCCAAACCCTTCTTTGCTCAACCTGAAGTTCCACATATTGGTCATGACCTCTAGCACTTAGTAGGTAGGGTCAATATGAAGGATCTCAAGGAGAGTTTCCCATAGGATGGCCAGACCTTAGGACTAACCTTGGGTGATTTAGTTTTTGTGGGGCTAACTTGCACACACTACACTCTCTCACATACCCTAAACCCTATGATCCCTAGGTTGGTCTCCTGACTCCTTTTGGAAAGCTCATGTGGATGACCCTGTACCCCTAAGTCTTTGGCTAAGAGGGTTAGAACCCACACATTGAGTATAAAAAATGAGTCCTCATATGACTCCTATTGGTTTATTATGGCTTCATGGCTTGTTGGCCCATTCTGGCCCAAAATCACCAAATTATTAAAATACCCCTACAGCCCCAATCTTTGACAATAAATCCCAAAATACCCAAATTTGCCCAAAAATTATCTCAAACCCCTCACCACTACCTAAATTGACCAAAATTCACAAAAAATTATCAAATTTCCAAAATACCCCCAAAATTGCCCAAAATTGCCAAAATACCCCTCATGACCTAAAAATTCCAAAAAATCCAAAATCATCCCAAATATTCCCAATTTCAATTTTTTATCATCAATTTGACCTAATATGACCAAATTAGTCCAATTTGACTAAAAGCCCCAATTTGCCCTTAAAGACCCAAATGTCCCGAAATTAACCCCAAATTTTGGTCCAATTGATCCCAATCTTGCTCAATTTCAAATCCAAATCAAATTTCAGCATCCCCAATCCTATTCTAAAAAAAATTCAAGCCCAATTTGATCCAATTGCAAGCACAATTTCATTCAAATCAAAAAGGCCCAATTTTGACCATTTGCCTAAATCCATCAAATTAGCCCTCACTTGAAATTTTGCCAAATATTTCATGAAATTCTCCTACACCAAACTCAACATTCAATTAGCCTAATCTCAATTTCCATTTTAAAAGCCCAAGCCCAACACATTTAATTTCAAAAGCCCAAATCTAAAACCCACATGATAATTCTTTGTCTTAATTATCCATTTGATTAAAATCATTCATAAAGTCCTAAATTCAAAATCAAATCATTCTAAATCAAGCATCAAGCCAAAATTCACCAAAAATACCAAATAAATTCAAAATCCTTCCTCATGAAAATTAGCCAAGCCACATACAAGCCATTAAGCCACTCCCAAGTCATAAAAAAGCCATGAGAGCCTTGCCACATCATCAAATTATTAATGACAAGAGGCCAAGCCACTTTCAAGCCTCATTAAAAGGGGTTTAAACCCTTTAATGAATCAATTTAACCCATGTTTATCCAACTCTCTTTGGATGGTGAATTATCCCCAATGATTAAGATGAATCAAATGATCTCCTTTTCAGCCCAAGACCAACCTTGGTGGCTGAACCTAACCCAAATCATGATTTGACCCAAATTGACCCAAAATGAGCCTTTTCTCATACTATTTCAATCCCATACCTTTACACATGGCCAACCCCAATTGACTTCACCAAGACCAAGCCCTGACCTCCCTGAGTTAGATGGTGACCCCTCCCTGGCCGGCCAACCACCTTGGTGGCCGGAAAACCCAAAATCAAAAGCTACACCATGGAAAAAACTCAAAATTACCAATTGGATTTTTTCACATTGTTGGCATCCACATATGCAACCTAGGGCACCCACAAATTGCCCCTGGTGGCCTCTCCTTCCCCCTCTATTTAAACTCACCCTCCATGGCCAAAGAAAGAGAGCTTGAGAAAGAGAGCTTGAAATTCCTCTTGAAATTCCTTGGGGAGACTCTGCCAAATTGCTTCCCGAGCTTCTTTGAGACCACTTGAGCTTAACCCAACCAACCTTAGCCACTAAAAGCCAGTGTTTAAGCTCAATTTTTGAGCCCAATTTCTAGACCAAAATAGGACACCCCTTAAACCTCCACCAAATTCAAATTAATTGCACCCACACCATCCCCACACCAAGAGAAGAAGATCTCCCAAAAAAGCCCCATCACCAGAGCACCCTAAGGTGGACTTTGATCGAACCCCTAAATCGACTTTGGTTGAATTCATATCTAGGCGATTCAACACGGCTTGAGGCTCCATCCTCAGGCTCTTGGGACCCCCCACAAAGCTTCCATAAGCATCCAATCGAGGCTTCCCCTCTTGGACCAAGGTATTGAAAGTTAACCCTAAATCGAGCTTCATTTGACTCTCCATGTGTATAAAGTTGATTTAAGGGTCAATTAAAATTAACCGTATGGATATGCCGTATGGATATGTTCTCCTAGTCGAGACGAGTCTATATAAACAAACCACACTTGATTTAGTTGAGATCAAGCGAGATATTAGGGTTTAAAAATGGACGGTTTGCGGGTTGGCTTCGTTGGGGACAATGACCGAGCGCCATTGGATCACGTGTGTATCGCACAGACAGCTCTGATCGTGCTGGATAAGGAGATGGAATTGAGCCGCGGGCTGACGAGGCAGACGCGTGGACGGGGACGTCGAACGGGAGCGCGCCACGTGGAGTTTTTAGATTTGTCTAGGATGCGCTGGCGTCGCGTCACTTAAGTAGGAAATTAGGGATTTTCTGATTTAAATAAATAACCATAACTTCAAAAATGTATAAATTTGTGTAGAAAAATCATAAAAATAAAATAAAAATATTTTGTAGCTCAGTGAAGAGAGGAGAATAATGTGAAAGTATTATTCATGTTTATTTGATGCATATTTTATTTTTAATTAATTAAATAATGTTTTCCTTATTTTGATTCTCGATTAGCTTAGACATCTCACCATGACTTGATCTTTGGGGCTGTGATTCTACATGTTATGGGGATGCTCTTTCTAATTTTTCCATGGTTAGGGGAGATCTCTAGGCATGGATGTCTAATTTTCAAGTTGATGGTATTTGTTTTGATATAAAAATTATAATAATTAAAATAATCATAAAAAAATACAAAAATTATTTTGATGGGTTCACTGTGGTCAGAGGATCCTAGGAAAATTATAAACTTGGTTTAATTCATTTAAAATAACCCTAATTTCATTTAAAATAACCCTAAAAATAACCCTAATTATCACCAACCCTAAATATCAAAAGAAAATTACTTTGGAGTAATTATAAATGTAAATGACATAAAAAACTATTTCACACTGTAATTTAATGTTAAAGGAGCTCCCTATAAAAATTTCAAGTCAATTGGAGTTAATTTGACCACTCAAATGGATTAATTAAGTGAAATGACATTTTTTGCATTAAAAATAATTATAATAATTAAAATACAATTGAAAAAAATCACCAAATTTGTTTTGGGAGCTCTGTATAATCAGTGAAACCTAACAAAAATAAAATTGGAATTAAAACAAACACTTCATTTTTAAGCTATTTTTAAGCATTTAAATTAATTAAAATTAATTTAAAATCATAAAAATCACAAAATTGTAAAAACATAATAAAATGTCACATTTGCTTTCTTGATCATCTAGAACTAATTAAAATAATTTTTCTAACTTTCTAAGTCAAGATAGTAATTTTAAAGGCTTAAAATAAATTTTTCTCTAATTTTTCACAAAAATAATTCTAATAATTAAAATATAAATCACAAAAATATGAAATTTATTTTTTGGGTTACCTAGACTCAGAGAGATTTAATAAAAATATTATAATTAATTTTCCATTTAATTATTACTTTATATTTAATTAATACTCAAAACCAACAAATAATTTAATAATTAAATTAAAATTTTAAAAATCATGCAAATTGGTCTAAGCGGTCCTTTGACCTAGGTGAACCTCCAATAATTTTCTTAAGGACATAAGTTTTATTTTGATTGAGTTATTAAATTTTATTTAAAAATTCCTATTTTTGCATTATAAATAATTATAAAAATTAAATAAATTAAGAAAAAATCATATTTTATCCTCTGATGTTTTAATTAACCCATATGTAAGGTAATATAAATTTTTTAAGTCATTTGAGTCTAATTTAATGAATTATAGGGTATTAAGGCCTTAGGGGCAAAAGAGTAATTTTGGAATTTAAGTAATTTTAAGAGTAATTTTGGAATTTAAGGCTTAATTAATATTTAGACTTAACCAAATGGCTAAATGGGCAACAAATAATCTTAATTGATATATTTTGATGATTGAAACATAAAAAGAAATAAGTTGTAGAAATAAGTTGTAGAAAGAAATAAGTTGTAGAAACCAACCTCACTTTGAATTTCATAAAAGATAAAATTGTAATTTTTCAAAATTTAAAGAAATCTTGAAGAATAATTAAATAGAGAGATATTAAGGTGAGGGGTTTGATTTGGAAAATCATAATTCACTAATTTTGAACCCTAGTCGATGGTTTTAATATAATTTATAATTCATGATCAAGAGTACAAATATTCAAAAATCCTTTTTCTTAAAATTATAAATCCACCCATTAAATCTTAAGGGCTTAGTAGTGAACTAGATTTAATCAAAATGTTTTTAATCAAATAGGCTTAATCAAAAGGTTGTCTAATGAGGTTTAGAAAATAACTTATAATTAAATTTAAAACCTTCTCTAAACACTCAAGCCCATTCTTTAAAATCAAATTAATTAATTAAGTCAAGTTGCTCCCAAGGGTCTTTACCCATATAATTCATAAGTGAGACATCAAGTGATAATTACTCTACTTAAGAGATAATCAAAACATCAAATTCATTGAGCATAAGGATATTAATTGGATGAAATATATAACAAATATGATAAAACCATAATAAACTCATGATAATTCCAAGGACCATGAAATGTCTAGGGTATTACCTGAGACTTCTTCATAATCCTTTGAAAATCTTGAAGGACATGTGAGCTTATTATGATTTGCTTAATAAAATCATCCTTAAAATTTAAATACACCAAAGATACGACATAGGATTTGATAGGCACATTTTAAGTTTGTACTTCCTACTTTTTCAATAAAGCATGCTTTAATTCCTGCAAAATTATATATGTATATGCTTTGCAAGTACTAAAATTATAGGTGGAGGAACGAGAATATTCGCTAGGTACGCTTTTATAGTTTACAGTGATTTCTTTCCTTGTACTTTCCTACATTGTACTTTTAAGCTTATAAATTTGCATGCTAAACAACGATGTCACCCTGCATGAAAACTAAAACTTTTAGGACAGTCACAAAACTGAAACCAAAACCAAAATTAAAATCAACCAAGATAAAATCCACTGCCACAACATTCAAAATATAAGACAACTCAAAATTTAATCACAAACATCACAAAACGACAATTGCGACTAAATTAAGACGTCTCTATCGGATGATCGGGAATCTCTTGGAGGAGGTAACCTATGGTTGCTAACGAGATTTCCCACGGTCTAAATGAAAATATGAAACTCATTAAGTTGAGTTTAGTAGATTCATTTGGACTAAGTGAATTTGATAGGATAGAAAATAGGATAGAAAATAGTGGTACCAGAACGAGAGAACCGTAGGATTCTAACTGGTGTCACTCTAATCTACTTTAATATGCCCCCTTATATTTAAAGAACCATAACCATAGGGACATTTGATTTGGCATCATGACTTGACACATTAGAAAACCTAAAATTACTACGACGAGGAGCTTGGAGCTAGCATTGTGGGTAGCATGACCATCTTCAACAGCAAGAGGATCTAGAGGATCGATCTACAACAGCATATCTTTCCTTAGAATTAAACAACAATCCATAGGATTTTGATGTTGTTTGCTTATGTAAACATAAATCCTCAACTTTTCTTTAGGCCTTTGTATAGCTCTGCTATATAATATAAGCCCTAACTCGACTTAAGATTCTGAGGTTGTCGTTCATTACGACCTAAATCCTCACATCTTCTAGGCTATTTGTGTGATCGTTTCACACGAATATAAGCCCTAACTAATAAAATTGGCAGGATAAAAAAATTAAATATTCTCCTTTTAAATTGAATCCAAACCATAGGATAACTTTGGAAGTCACCAAGGTTTTCCTCCGGATCTATGACGTCCCCTAGTTCTTCCTCCTTTGGACTCTATAATAGAATGTTCCAAACTTGAGTCATTCCCCTTTCACGCCTCTTTGTCCGACCTCATTGAAAAGTCATAATCCTTTGACCTCTTTCAACACAATATTCCCTGATTTTTATCGAGAGTTTTCTTAGGTAACTTTGGTTATCTAATATGTAATTAACTATAGGGGTTTGCCCTTATAGGAAGCATTCCCGAACCCAGCTTAATGTAAACCCTATTTAATTCTTTGTATTAAATAAGGGAAATTGCTGGCTTATAAATAAAATGGTTTTCACTGATTTAAACGGATGTCATACAATCTTTTATTTATTTAATCGAGCCTTACCAGTAAGTAGTGTATTTATCCTTCGGGATAGATACATTGCTTACAGTATTAGGCTCGTTTATTTAAACTAATGTGGATATGAGATCAGTTTAGTCTTGTATTTTAAGAAATTCAAAATATTATTTTTTTCTAAATTATATATGTATTAAATTAAATTAAAACGAGTGTTAGGATATCCATCATAGCAGCCGGCAACCTAACAACTCCACACCCAAAATAGTGCTGACACCTCTTTTGAGCAAGTAACTTCTATTGCCTTCATTGGTATCATCTCGATAACCTGATTGCCGATGAGAAACTACGCATTTGGGATACGATGACTTGTCATCTGCCCTTATGGCTCAGTGATCCCCTTGATATAGTTGTGCAAAATATATAAAGTTGACTCCGCTTTACAACGGTGCCAAAAACTTGATGCGTTATTTTATGAATAAGAAATTTAAGAAATTTATGTAGGGATTCTACGCAAGTATACGTATCATTATCAAGTAATACAAGACTTTCTATTTAAGCCCTAAATATCGCTCCCACGAGCAAGGTTTAAATTTGAAATGATAAATTAACTGAGAAATTCTCAACAATAAAATAAAATTACTGTCCCTAACTTTGAATATTTGATGTACTATTAGAACTAAATTATTAATTACTAGCAAAAATTGAAATGCAAAGTTTAAACAGTAACTACCAAACTATGTTTATGTGATGAAGTTATCTATTATAAAAAAACATCTTTCCCACTAAAATGAGTTTTTGGTAAAATGAGATGAGATAAATGGTTTAAATATGTATTGTGCCAAATAGGAGCATATTTAATTCTCTACCTTGATTCAGTGTTATAGAGAATCATTAGCTAATCTCAAGTTTAGTCCCTAAATCCGTGAAAAGGCTAAGAGGATACTGGCTCTCACTCCAGAGCTCCCACTTCCCTTCCCCTGAAGGCTAATGCTCGCTTTAGTTCTTAAACACTAAGACCAAATAAACTCGCTTTAGTTCTTAAACACTAAGACCAAATTGAGGATTTTAGTCTATCACCCTAAAATTTTCAATTCTACGACCAATAATGTATATTTACCTATTTATTTGCACTTAATTCCATGAACGAAACACTCTTCCATGAAATTAAATGTGATTCTTAAATGTGATTCTCACTCTGTATCACTCTGTTGTAGAACTCATACTCTATTTTCTCAATCATATGCTTCCCAACATATTTTAACATTTCAATTGGCCAGATCAAAAAATAAATTAAGAACGGAGTTGAAAAACCATCACAAATTATTTTATATTTTAAAATTGACACATCCATATTATCTTTTCATTTCACCATATCTCCGAGTAGGGAGAAAGATAAAGGAAACTACTCATACTTCATGAGAAAGATACAACAAAACACAAATTTCATATATAAAAGAAAGTTCATACAACAATAATCAACAAACAACACTTATCTGAAACTATTTCTCAAAGCAAATCCTTTGTTCTCTCTTAGAAAATGTAAGGAAGAAGAAATCTTTCACTTTTCTCCCTCTCTAACAAATCTTAGAAAAGAATTCACACTTAAACTCACCACAAAACTCAAAACTCTAAAGAAATCAATAACTAATGAACTCCAAGTAGCTGGGGGGAGGCGAAAGAGAGATTTTTCTGATCATTTTTTGCTCTAAATGGAGCCTAATGTCGGTTTTCCAATGGGTGCATTAAAAAACTCTTCAAAAGCGTCCAAATTTTTTGAATTTTTTAGAAATCGTTCTTGCATCGACATTGGAACCGTCGAGTGGCCCGTGAATTAATTTCGTGCTTTCTGTCAAATGGCGCCGCCGGCTGTGAGCCGTCGGCGTTGAGGAAACTCTGGCCTCTGTGCTGTAGGTCTGCACTGTCGGTGCTGAGTATTTCTTCAAAAACACCATTTTGACTCTAAATTCCATCATTTTTGCTTCCTTTTTGCTTCAAGTCCTAAAAATCAACAATCTGCAATAAAACATGAAAAATACCTTTCTTTAAAGCGCAATATCACAAAAAATGAGTATAAAATATAGGTCTAAATATGCATATATTTTTGGTGCATCACTTAGTCGTGCTTTGACATATCAGGATTCACCGTCGGGATCATTCAGTTGTTTTACAGGCTTCGTATGTTGATGAGACCATTGCCCATGTAGGTACCACGAGAGACTCACACTCCACCCCGTGTCTTAGCCAGAGCTTTAAAAGCATCGAAGCATCCCCCTGTGAGATAACATACTTTGATAGCCCTATGCTAGTTGTCACTACTATTGTAAGCAACTCTCTGGATTGATAGTATTCTCGAGCAAACCCCAAGATATAATTAACAAAGTTGGATACGTCCCATTGGGAGCACTCTAAACCCCATAACAGGCAAACATACCTGACTCTCTGATTTTGGGTAGTTTTTGTAGACATTCTTTCGTGGATACTTATATAAGCTGCTTCCATCAAATTTTGTTTAGGCGGACATACTTGACCTATCCATTCGAGGTTTATCAGACATTGGCTCTCCACGTTCTTTCTCTTATTTTTCATCTTTGTCGTATGCCTATCTTTTCCAATTCCTCTATTCTCCTAATCATTCATATGATCCGAAAGAGAGATTTGTTTGGAAAAGGGAAGTATATGACGACAAGCAAACTGGCGACGCCTTTAAAAAAAAAAAGAAAAAAAGAACAAAAATAACCACCTTAAAAGAATTACACCTTGCCTGGATAACAACCAAATAAACAGTTTTAAGAGTTGCACAAGACTTCTCTTACTCATAACGAGTATTAGTCATACTTGACCTAAGTATTTGCCTCAGAAGGGAAACCACCGCATTCATTCAAAATGAATGGGACAAGAGTATCTACCGTGCCCGTTTTATGATGAGTGGGATACTAAAGGTTCATACTTTATATGAAACAGGTTACCGAAAATAACGTAAGAGAAGTACATGATTTCTCTGAGGCTAATCATTTGCTTACATCAAGTATCAGACACCTGAAGGAATTACACCTTTCTTAGGAAACAATAAAAGATTAATTAAGGAGACAAGAGAGCTCTTGTATGCACATATATGTCATTACAAACTATGTCACATGATTCTTTAGCAAGCATAAAGAAATCTTCAAAAATAGCTCAAACAAGTGCAATATCGAAAAGATGTATTTTATTGCTCAATAATTAAATTACAAAGTACATGAAGCTATGAATCATCAATTTCTCATATAAGATATATCAAATACATTAAATATAGAGTATGCCTAAGCTAATATCTCTTCAAGTATCGTTCGTTGATTGGGGCTGTTTTTGTTTCTTTCTCTTTTTATTTCTTAAAGTGTCACCAGCTTGTCGATTGTCATATACTTCTCTTTCTCGGATAATCTCTCTTCCGGATCATATAAATGATTATAAAAGGAGAGGAACCGAAAAAGAAGGGACATATGACAATGATGACAAACAAAGAAATAGTGTGGAGAGTTTACGTGTGTTAAGCATCACAAGGATAGGTCAAATATTTCTTCTGAAACAAGATTGGGCGAAGTCATCTTGGATCAGTATCTAAAAAAGAATACCTACGTAGATTACCCACAACTAGAGATTTAGGTGTATGTGCATGTTCTAGTGTCGAGAGCACTCCCAAGGGGACATATCCCACCTGGTTAATTGAATCTTAGGGGATACCCAAGAATACTCTCGATAAAAGAGATTTTGCTTTATATTATTGTAGACCCGAGGAAATATGTCATCAAAGGAAGGTTATTATGTTTAAGAATGCTCATATGTTTCAAAGCTCTCGCTAAGCCATTGAGCAGAGAGTGAGCCTCTCACTTCCCAAATGGGTAGTAGCTCATAAGCACACCGAGCCCATAGAAAAACCTAAATCATCTTGACCGGGATATCTCAACATGTCAAAGCACGTCCGAGCCATAAGGGCAAAGGACAAATTGTCATATCTCAAACAGGCAACAACTCATTTGCATCGGGCCATTAAGATGATATTAATGAAGTCAAGAAGCGAAATAACTCAATTGGGGTAGTAAAAAAAAGTGAGAAGTATTCCCTAACAGGTAGAGATAGTCGGGCCGAGGTATCATAGACCTGTTATCTCAAACCACTATGACCCTAAATCTACCTTTTGGTTAAGGTAGTTGGCCCAATACGTTCCGAGAGCCTCGGTCAGCAATGTGTGAATTTCGTCATTCATGGGAGCTTCGGTAGCTTTAAGGTTAGAGGAAGAGAACTTTATTTTATAACTACAAGTTGGAGCTCTAAGAGGTGTGACTTATACATGCCGAAGTGGTAATGATGCCTCGGTAAAGGAAGAGGAGTGAATGTTCAACTACAAAGCTGGAAATGCCCCAAATAAAAGGACTTACACCCGTATGTGTTGGGGAGCCTTATAACTGTTGACCTCACTTTTGGTTGAGGTCTAGAAAACTTCTTTAGTAGCTTAGGTCTAGCCATAGGACTTTCCTATTGACTAGTCTTAGAAAATTAGAAGAGGTACCCCACCATTAGAAATTCAAAACTCTTCTTTTTACTCAGCTTGAAATTCCACATATTGATCTTAACCTCTAGCATTTAGTAGGTAAGATCATTATAAGAGAATTCAAGAAGAGTCCCTATAGGATTACTTGGCTTTAGGGTCGACCCTGGAACTAGGATACACCATATCTTCACAATATATTAATCCCTGGTTCATTTAGAATGGATATCTATCCAATTCTATGTGAAATGCCTAACTTGGTATTTTGCCCCTATGCACCTCCAAATTACCTAACTGCCCTTGATACCCAAATTTGGCTAAAAATTCCAAATTTTGCCAAAATACCCAAAATTGATCAAAACTCATTCCAAACACTTTGAATACATCAAAATTTGCCAAAACTGACAAAAATAACCAAATTACCAAGATGCCCCTCCATGACCCAAAATCTAAAAAATTCCAAAAATTC
>NW_018165190.1:0-6799 GCF_001263595.1 Phalaenopsis equestris | reverse complement strand
TTAAATAGGGGAATTTGTCGGCCAATACATTGGTTTCGCAGACCAAACGGATGTCATAACTTTCTTTAGTTTATTTGATCGAGCTTCACCCTCAATTCTTGTGTTCATCCTTCGGGATAGATACAGGGTTTGAGGTAAAGTGCTCTTTCATCTAAACTATGAAAATTATGGGGTCAGTTTGACTTCATCTTTTTCAAAACTAAATTTTTTTAAAAAAAAAACGTCCTTCCGAAGCAGGCAACGGGATTTCAATTCCGATGACCGACAGCTTCTTACGGGCAAATCCCATACCAAAAATAGTGCCGACAATAACATCCTAGACTCATTAGACAACCACCTACATGTAAGAGATATGCTGGGTTAGTCGAGTTGGAGAAGCACAGGGTCTTCTCCTCGGGACACGCAAATATGAATGAAATTATCTAGAGCAATCCTTAATTAATATGGAGGCCCTATTAGTTAAGCCCATGCAATGCAACCCGTTTAAAATTTGACCTGAAGGCCATGCAGAAAAGTACAAGTACAATTTTAACATTCTGAATATTTTAATCCTAAATTTCATTATTTTGAAAGTTTTAAATTTCATCATCTTGAATGTTTTTATTCCTAAATTTCATTATCCCAAAAGGCCATGCAGGAAATACAAGTAAATAAAGATAAAAGACAACAATATCCTTAATTACAATAAAAATATATATTGTCATGAATACGACATATTGTTCGGTGAAGCTCCTTTAAAAGCTCTGTTCATAGAAAAGAGGAAACTACCTGAGATCTAAACCATAGTTTTTTACCGTTTTTGTGAAATAACTTCTGAAGACGCTTGCACGATGCTACTCAACCAAACTATGCATTGACATTCACTGACGGTGCTTCACCATCTTCTCAAACGAAGTCTA
This sequence comes from Phalaenopsis equestris, assembly GCF_001263595.1. NCBI lineage: Eukaryota > Viridiplantae > Streptophyta > Magnoliopsida > Asparagales > Orchidaceae > Phalaenopsis > Phalaenopsis equestris. Next base: position 5,900 of record NW_018165190.1, on the reverse strand, counting down.
AAACTAACCCGACCCAAAAGCCAAATCTGCTCAAGTGTGAGGAGAAAAGTGCATTGGGCTGATTTGCCATCACTGATTTGGTAAATCTAAAGCTTGGCATGTTCTTAGATACGATTCAATTTTATTGATTTGACATTTCTTTCAATTTTTGTTCTGACCAAATTTCTCCGGATCTTGAATCATGATCACCAACTCATGTTTATTTAAAAAAAAAAAAGTTATGCTTGACCTACCTTTCTGTTCCTTATTTTTTTATTTATTTTTGTGAAGCTCTTTCTTATTTTCAATTGACATCTCGTTCTTTAATATTAAAAATTTTTATTTTTAATTGAATGACTGTATAAATGATCATATTTGAGTTTGATAATATTTTGATTTTTCGTTTTGAACATACATGATATGCATCTGCATGGCTTTTAAATATTTACTAGAAACAATACATATTTGATATATTATAACTTGGTAGCTTTTAAAATCACCAAAAAAAATTTTTAGGCCTTTTGAGCAGTTTCAAAAATAGATTAATTTATTTTAAAAAATAAAGAAAAAACATGGAAAAATAGTATTCAGTGCAGCATCTGGCCTTTCAAATTAGTTTGATTTGTTTAACTAATTAAACCATTTAATTCCTACTTAATCTCACATTAAGACAGGATCAACACCTGAGAAGACAGATTCGCTGGGTTTTTTTGTGCTGTCGGAGGCTGAAGGAGGAGCAAACATGTGCTTCATCTATCACTGAAAAAAGCTGAAAAAAACAAAAGGAAACAAAAGGAAAAAAAGAAAACTCTAAACATTGAAAAATAATATATACCCACTCAAACTATGCTGAATATTTTTTTGTAATATCATCCCCTAAAGTCATAGGTAGAAAAAAAAATAATGATAAAAATATATATAGTAGAATAATAAGATTTGCAAGATTTTTATGGAATCATATCAAGGCAAAGAGATCTATGTGGTTTGTTGTGAGTCTTGTGGCCATTCTTAAATTCAATCATCAAATTCCAATTCCAAGCAAAGGTATAAAGTAATTGAGGGTGGATTTGGATATCTTGTGGTCATCTTAGGCTTTTGATACATTCTTCTTTGTTTAGAGGATGCAGGGATTCGTTTGGTGTGTTATTATACTGAATGTAATGTATGTGATGAGAAAATTTCATAAGATATTTTAGAAATTTTTTTGTGATTGTGAAAGGGTCCAGCTGATTATTATTGCTTTGGCCTTGTTCAAGACCATTTAATTATGACAATCGTAGGGATATTTTTACAGGTTCATGTTTAGCCACGTGAGATTATGAGATTAATTACATTGAATATAGATGAAATGAAGTTTTATTCGTCCACATCAGACTCAAAATATTGTAATATAATCTATAATCTTTTTCCACCTATTTTTTTAATATGAGCTTTATTTATTTAAGAGAATATTTTATTCAACTTTATAATAAACAATTTTTAGGGATATTTTCTTAAGGACAAGTAATCTTTTCTTATTTAATATGTATTAAAGAGCACAAAGCCGATTGTGCAAAAAGAGATTCAAGGACAAATACATTGGGATAAGAGTTTATTTTATTTTTTCAATAATTGATAATTGAATAGAAGAGTAAGAGCCCGAACCCATACAATTAAGAATAAAAGTAGTGGCCTAATTCAATTTTCTCATATCTAAATTAATAGAATTCTTAGACTCAATTAGCTTTGGTTTGTGCTTATCCGGATAAGCCGCTTATCTGAAAATGCGGACCGCGGGGTTCAACCCGCATTCTGCATTTAGTGTAAAAAAACCAACTACTTTTTCGGATAAGCTGTTCAAACGCAGATTCCAAGTGGTGAGGCGATGTTTTCAAAACGCCATCGCAGCAGATAAACTGTCCCAAATGGAGCCTAGGTTGAGATGGGCCAAGCCGAATGGATGCTTGAAAATATTATTAATAGTAAAAAAAACAAAATTTACCAAAAATGAACTGAGTGGACCAACTCAAACTCAACCCTTTAAATTCAATGAAAAGCAAAGTAGATTTGAATTGGTGGATTAATATTGCTAGCTACAGTGATAATTAGCAGGTTAATCTAATCATATTATCACAATAATTTTTAATGATAATTTAGAATTTTATTTTCAAATTTATTGTTTTATCAACAATCTGGAGTTAGTCCTTGGCTAAAGGCTGAAGGTTTATGAAAGACAATTCTCCATTCAGGTGATTCTAACCAGCATTGCAACACAATCTGATTTATGATATTATATTGAACTCTGTTAATCCAACTATCTTTTTACCTATATATAGTTTTCTTTTTTTTTTCTTTATTATTCTAAGAGTGATGTTTTGAATGAAGAGTCTGACATTTTTTGTTTTATTTATCCCCTAAATTTGTAATAAGCATAATGAAATATAGTACATTTTCCTCTCCTCGTTTTAATGTTACTCTTATTTTTCTTAAAATCTTGTACTTCTTACCTTTTGATTCAAACTTCGGCATATTACTTATTCTATCAATTGCAAATACCATGATATATTATATTTATAATTCTTGTAATTTTTTTATGCAATCCTATGATATTCTTTATGCAAACAAATCTTTTTGCAAAGAAATATCCAAAACTAACACTTCCATCAAAACTTTGAGTTTTAATTGTTTTTGGTTCTTTTTAATTGAACGGCGGAGTCGTTAGCTTATCTATTTATATATGTAATCGTATGATTTCTTCTTTCCAAATAAATCTCTCTATCAAATCATCAAACATGATCTGGAGAAGAAAGAGATCAGAATGATGAGGAATTACAACAAAAATAGACAAACAAATTAAACAGAAGCATAGATAGCTTATGTAAGTTAGTCCTTGTGTGATAGGTCAAATCATACGTCCAAAACAAAATTAGGACAAAATACTTCGAAACAAAATATTCATGAAGAAAATCCCTACATGAGCAACCCATAACTAGAAAACTAAAAAGAATATATTTTTTTTTAGGTCAAGAGAAACTCCCAAAGGAACATATCCCTTTAGTTAATTACATCTTTGAGGATACCCAAAAATACTCTCGATAATAAGGGTGCTGCTTATATTTTTATGATAACTAGTGAAAATAGGTATATCAAAAGGACACAATATCTTAATTAGGAGCATCTCGTCGCATTGGGAATTTAGAACGAGCCACATGAAAGAGGGTAAATCCCTCATATCCACAAATGGACAACGACATGTTGACGAACGAGGCCTAGGAAATAACCATGTTGACTTCACAAGAACATTCTTACACTTCAAATTGCTTCAGGCCATAAAAGCAGAGTGAGAATCACTGTATCCCAAACGTGCGGTGTTCTATCAATAATTAGGGTCGTTGAGACGACATCAACGAATTCACAAATAAATGACTGGGCTCAAAATGGGCTAAAAAATAGAGACGTAGAGAAAACCTACTCATGTAGAGTAGCCGGGTGATGGTTGGCGTTCGGCTAGCACTAATAGTAAATATGCAGTTCAATCCCAATAAAAATAAATTCAATATAAATAATTTTATCTTTTAAAATATCTAAGCTACAAAACCCGTAATAATAACACAAGTATACGTATCGCTTAAGTAATAAAGGGCTCTAATGGAGTCCTAAGTATTGATCTTATAGGGAGTTGTGAATTCTTTTGGTTATGATGTTAAACACAATATTCAAACTATAAAATTTAAGTAGGCAAGACAAATCTAAATTAAATTTAATGTGTGCTAAAAGAAATGCAGTTGAAAGAACTAAGTTAACTAAACTAATTGTTAACACTTCCAAAGTAAACTTATAAAAACTAAATAAAGTTTTGAAACGAAGAATTCAAATTTAAGAAAACATCCTTTCCCTTTGCAATGAGTTTATAGAATGTGAAGAAATTAAAATAATTTTAAAATACATATATAAAATTGTATTGTGCCAAATAGAAGCAATCCTATTCTTTATCCTCTGAGAGTGCATAAAGAAAATTGACTAATTTAGAGTTCGGTTCCTAAAACCGTGATTAGGTTGAGAGGATAATGACTCTCACTTCAGAGCTCTCACTTCTCCCTTGCCTTAGGGCTAACAAACTCACTTTAATTTTCAAGAAACTGGCTAAATTAGGGATTTTAATCTGTCACCTTAAAATCTCCAATTCTGCGCCCATCAAAGTATATTTCCCTATTTATTTGCATGCAACCTCATGAATTACATCATGGATTACTCATGAATTACATTCTCATCCATGAAATTGAATGTGACTCTTAAATTGTTGTTGAAAGCATAGTCATTTCAGATAGTATGTTTCTTAACAAAATTTGACATTTCAATTGGTCATATCGAAAAGTAAATGAAGATCAGAGTTTGAATCATCACAAATTATTGACATTTAAAACTTTACAAAAAAAACTAGTTCTTCAGAAAACCTTATGTCATTATAGGGAGAAAGATAAAGAAGACTACTCAGAAGTTATGAGAATGATACGACAAAATACAGATTTCATATATAAAAACAAGCTTACAAAACAACGAAAGAAAAGAACACAACTTATCTCACACTCCTTCCAAAGAAAATCCCTAGAAGTTCCCTTTAAGCACTTTCTCTCTTTACAATTACACTCAATTCTCTCTTAAAAGTATAATAAAGAAGAAATCTCTCACATTCCCTCTCTTCTTACAACCCTAGAAGAAAATCCTCCCTTCTCTCTCATGCCAAAACCTTTCTCTCAGCCTTCTTTCATCTCTTCTCTAGATTTCTCTCCTTTTTAATTAGGGTCCAAAGGGAATTCAAAATTCCCTCTAATTTTTCGCCTAAAAGTCACACGTTTTTGCACCAAGAGATAAGTCTTTTCATCCAAGAGACATATCTCTTTATTAACGAGCCTTCCAAACTGTTTATATGCATTGAACCACTCAATGGGACATTTGAAATGTTTTGAGCCTTAAAAAACCGTTAAAAAATAGTTACGAACCCACTTACACCATCTTAATTCGCCTCTGGTGCTTCTGGAGCTAGTTTGGCGCCATCCTAATGAAATACGCATTGTTCTCCGAATTCTGGAGCTTTTAGCACCAATCTGGCGTCGCTTAATGAAGTCCGCGTTATCTCTAGATTTTGGCGCCGCTTCTCTATAAATTGGCGCCTCTGACAGCAGTTTCTGGCGCTTTTGGTGCAAACTCTCGGACAAATGGCATTTCTGGAGCCAAAAACATGAAAATCTTCATTTTGGCTCCAAATTTCTTCCTTTTTGCTACTTTTTACTCCAAATGTCTAAAATTGATATACCTATAGCAAAAACATGAAAGTACCCATCTTTAAAGTGTAATATCACCAAAATAAGCACAAAATATATACATAAAATAATATATTATTTTGGTGTATCACCAGGTGAGTACTCTGTGGGTTCGTCATCCCAAGCTATTAGGAACTTAAGTCTACTTGATCGAGAATGTAGTCGAATCAACCGAAACTGAGGCCCCTTGTCAGCAATCCATGAATTGCGTCATCTAAAAAGGCCTCGATAGGCCTAAGGTCAAAAGATAAAGGAACTTAAAGCCCTATGACCATCTAAAGGTAGGATCAACAGAAATAGGACTTACACTTGCCAAGAAATTGACAAGGATGCCTTTGGAAAGGAGAGGTGCAACTATAAAGCGAAAAACACTTCCTTAAAGGACATTTCCTTGTCTGGGTCAGAGAAGCCTCTAACTCCTTAATCGTGTTAGACGACCATCTAAATACAAATATTATGCTTGGCCAGTCGGATTGGAGAAGCAAACGGGATCCTCCTTGGGACATGCAGAATGACGCAATTATCTAACAAGTCATAATGTGGATGCTCTATTAGATATGACTGTGGAAATAAGCCTGCTGTTGATCTCACTTTTGGTTGAGGTCTAAAAAACTTCTTTAG
>NW_018165189.1:433150-436130 GCF_001263595.1 Phalaenopsis equestris | reverse complement strand
GGGCAAACCCCACACCAAAAATAGTGCCAACAGTGAGATAGGAGAATTGAACTTTCATTGCCTACTTCTACATTTAATAGCTCACTTAATGATACTTAGCACAGTGTAAATATTAGAGATGTCGCTCTTAAAAGTAAGAGCATTTCTTTTAAGCCAAATATGGTGAGTAATAATTTGAGTTGTAAGAAGGGTGTGGAGTTTAGAGATCTTAAATTGCAGCCCATATGAAAAAAGGAACACAAAGGAGTGGCATTTATTACAAGATTAAAAGAGAATGGGCATTCCAAAAAAAAAAATGAGCATGGTATTTAGTACTGGCTTTGTATATAATGAAATGATTATGGCCATTATTGCCTCTAGCAACAGAGCTTCCATGTTAGAAAGGCCATTATTAAGAAGTTCTCAAGCAAAAGTAGCAAACCTTAGTAACTTTTAAAACAAATCAATTTGCTCTAAGACACAAGGAAGGGATCACTATAAAGATAATGGTAGAACTCTTTATGAGAATAAGCATTCTCACCTTTCCAATGCAATTGAGCCTGAAATCATCAATATAGAATTTAAGAATTTTATTGATGCATTCTAAAGAAGCATTATGAGTTGGAGGGCCCAACATTTATTAACCAAAAGCATAGAAATGACAATGCTCTTAGTGTAATTAAATAATGTAAAAACTGAACAACCATATTTCTCATAAAGAGAAATTTTTGCAATTCATGGATCAAAATAAAAAGAGAGATTATCATTACAAATAAATTAAAAATTAAGACATTGTCTGACTCTCTTAAAAAAAGTAAGAAATCCTTTCACAGAACATAATGTTTACCTTTCATTTCTTGAAATAAGGAGCCATAAAAAATGAAGCACCGCTTAGGGAAGACGATATCAGTATTATGTATATTCAAGATAAAGTTAGTTTTGCACATAGTATTAAGAGTGTCAAGATTATAGAGTTCAAAATCATTAAAGGTTATCTAAATATAGTACTCCTCACATGACATGAAAAGAAAAAGAAAGGAATGAAAAAGGTCCTGAAAGAAAAAGAAAAGAAAAAGCAAAAGGAAAATATATGTGAGGAAAGCTTGAGCAGATGCCTAATCAAAAATTGGCTTTACTTAAATCACTTAAGAGAAGGGACTTAATTACAATTCTAAGATTATTTATAAAATATTAGCATCCTTACTAGTAAAGTTCTCATGATGTTTTTTTCTCTTGTAATTCTTCTAAGTGTATTTAATATGACAAACTACAATTATTCTTGAAACAAATAGAAAATCAGAATTCTTAGACTTGACTACTAAATTTTTTTACATTCTAGTTTTAACCCATGTTATTAAAAATCTTTCTAAAGTTTCACTATTGCATTTATAAAATAAAAATTATATAAAACTTCAAGTAAAACTCACTTCCATAAGTTATACTTTTTATATATAGTAAGAAAGATTACTTGAGGATAAGTAACATTTAAGTTTGTGGGAATTGATCCACCTTAAAATTACCTAATTTTTAGGCACATTTAATGCTCAATTTCTTAGGATATTATGTTTTAATGAAAGATATTTTTATTTTTCTGGTTGTAAGTGCAAGAAAAAGAGTTTAAGAGTAAAAATGAGCAAAAATACATCAAAAAGGAGCAAAATGGGCTAAACTAAAGAAAAACACCAAACCAGCCGAACTGGCGCCTAGGTGCTAGATGCAGAACTTGGCTGGCACCTAGAAGCGACGGTGGGGTGCCTAGGCGGCATGGTTATTTTCTGAAAGATTTATTGAATGAGGCTGAATTTTGAAGAGCTGTATTAAGCAACCCTTGGTCATTTTCAAAGCTCTATAAATATGGATTAATTCAAAGAGGCTATGGGGGTCGGATCTATATAGTCTCATAGTGTGTGAGTGTGTTAGGTGTGTAAGAATTTTTCTTAGCAACTCTTTGTTATTTTTGGAGTTTGTGAGTCTTGTAAGTGCTGTTGGAGCAGAGAAGTCAGAGAACTTCAAAGGAGTGCTTGGGGGAACATTCAAGATAAGTATTTGTATCTTTGTCTTTATGTTTTGTACTTTAGATTGGAGTTTTATAAATATATTTTGTTTTGTTATCCCCATGGGTTTTGAGCTGTTTTCTCTTTTTCTCCTTGCAAAATGAAGTAATTGATTAAGTGATTTTTATTTTGTTTAGAACTTCTTTTATTCCTAAAAATTGTGATGTTATTTTTATTGGATCTTCATTTACTTTACAAATTGACCACTTGAATTGGTAAAATTTCTGTAGGAAACTTATAAACCCAAGAGTGCTAAGATTTCTTAACTTGTAAGTATAACATTCTACCTTAGAAAGAGCAGTGGCAATGGTCCGAAGTGGGGTGCAAATAAATAGGAAGATAAGATTTGATGGACGTATAAATTATGTTTCTAGAGTGACAGGCTAGATTCTTTTATCAATTTGGTCTAGAGATTGGAACTGAGGGTCACTGGTAGGTCCTATAGAGAGGGCACAGTGGGTAATCTAGGAGTAAGAAACTAGAACCTACCCAACACTACTATACATGCCGACACCAACTTTAGATTAGTCAATCTTCTTTGCACAATTCAAAAGATATAAATAATATATATGCTCCTATTTGTCACAATACCACATTTAAGTTTCTAAACAATTTTAAAATCCTACACTGATTATGAATTATTGGCAAGGAAAATGTCTCTTTTTATATATTATCTAAATCATTACATTTACTTTTACTTACATTTTGTAGAATTTAGTAAACTTAATTTTCATTTTTAGATAGTTACTGTAGCTTTGTCGGCACTATTTTTGGTGTGGGGTTTGCCCGTAAGAAGCTGTCAGTCATCGGAATTGAAACCCCGTTGCCCGCTTCGGAAAGACGTTTTTTTTTTTTTTAAATTTATTTTTGAAAAAGATGAAGTCAAACTGACCCCATAATTTTCATAGTTTAGATGAAAGAGCGTTTTACCTCAAATCCTGTATCTA
>NW_018165189.1:429975-430645 GCF_001263595.1 Phalaenopsis equestris | reverse complement strand
TTATTTATTAAAAAAATATATTTTATATTTTGGAAAATCTCTCTGAGGTCAGAGAACCCAGAGAAATTTATTTTATAATTTTTCTGATTTTTATTTGTTTTTCTAGAATTATTTTTGGTGAAAATTCTATTTTTAAACTTTAAAAATCATTTTAAGGTTTAAAAAATAGATATCTTTATCTTTAGACCTTGGAAAAATATTCCAATGATTCCTAAATGTTTAAGAAATAATTTAGAATATTTCCATGGGTGTAATATTTTTTTATAATTTTTTATAATTCAAAAAAATAGATATCTTTATTAAAAATAATTAAAAATTGAGTTTTTATTTTAAATGTATTTTTATTTTTATTAAATCCCCCTAATATCAGAGAACTCAAAAAACTAAGTTTGATAATTTTTTGAGTTATATTTTGATTTTTAAAAATCACTTAAGTGTTAATTTTAATAATGATCTTTAAAAACCAATTAAAAATATTAAATGATCTCAAAATCCTTTGAAATTTTTATGGTGAATTGTCTGACTTACAAATCATAATGGAGAATAAAATTTAAATGATTTTGATCTTTATATTCTCCAAATTAAATATTTTAAGCAAATTGAGGTTTGCTTAAAATAGTGATATTTTGATTTTTAAAAATTATAAAATTATTTCCTAAGACTACTCTGG
>NW_018165189.1:428762-429423 GCF_001263595.1 Phalaenopsis equestris | reverse complement strand
GCTCGGGATAATCGGGAGTTGTATACCTTTGCTCTGAGAAGGGAAGCTTCGATCAGAGATTCTTCACACCTTCTTTATACTCCAAAGAGCTTAGGGATGGAGTCCCTGGCTCTGGTGTAAGGCCTATGTATGATTTCGACCACAGCCGATTTTGGGTGTTGGTTGAGAGCTATGGTAGAGGCTCTGTGGAAGGGGGATTTGATGGGGCTTTGGCTTCTTTCACTCTTGTGAAGGTGTAGAGCCAATTAATTTGGGGTTTGGTGCTGTGTAGGTTGAGATTGGATTTTATCCTGGTTTCGGGCAAAGGTTTGAGCTCAAAATTAGCTTTCTGTGCTAAGGGTCCCTCAGGGAAGCTCTCAGGGGAGTTTGAAAGGCCTTGGTGAAAAAATTTTACCACACCACTATTCATGGACGTGGGGTGGATTTTATAGAAATTGGCCAATGGGGAGCTTAGCTGGCCAATTGAGAGCTTAGCCCCACTGCTTAGGTGTCAAACAGAGGGGTCCTCAGCTCAATTTGAGCTGAGGTGGCCTCTTGGCATGAATTTGGGTTTTAACCATGTGGGGGCTCACGGTTTTGGATTTTACCTTGGGTTAGGGTGGCTAACCAAGGCTTGGACCATGGTTAAAGCTTATGATGCTCAGTAAAAATGGCACCATAG
>NW_018165189.1:414771-427660 GCF_001263595.1 Phalaenopsis equestris | reverse complement strand
GGTAATTTGGAGGTGCCTAGGGGCAAAAGGCCAAGTTGGGCATTTCAAATAGAATTGGATAGATATCCATTCTAAATGAACCATGGATCAATGAAATCCCCATTTTGGGCTCTCATGTATTGATCTTAATTAGTGTATTGTGAAGATATAGTAAGAGTATAATGTACCTTAGCTTCAAATCAACACCCATTGTCAATCTTAAGGCCAAGTAACCCTATAAGAACTCTTCTTGAGCTCTCCCATAATGATCTTACCTTCTAAATATTAGAGGTTAGGACCAATATGTGGAATCTCAAGTTGAGCAAAGAGAAGAGTTTTAAATTTCTAATGGTGAGGATACCTTTTCTAGTTTTCTAAGACTAGTCAATAGGAAAGTCCTGTGGCTAGACCTGGGCTACTAAAGAAGTTTCTAGACCTCAACCAAAAGTGAGGTCAACAAGCCTAAAATAAAGTTCTCTAAAGTTAAAATTCTTGTATTTCATTTCATTGTTTTTTGTTTATGTCTTCCCCGTGGGATCAATATTGGGGGTTTTAAAGAAAACTCTATAGTAGTACCCCTAGTGAGAAAACTATTTCTTTAAATTTTGTCATATTACATTTGTTCCCACTAGTCACTAAATATAATTTGGGTCAAGTTTTTCTCATATTAAGGAACATAAATATCTAAGTAATTGTGGGTCGGGTCATCCTAATAGGAAAGATTGGTCTGCTATGCTAGATAGTGTATTATGTGCATATAGGACTACTTATAAAACTCCTATAGGAATGTTCATCATATAGATTCATCGATGGAAAGACATGTCATTTACTAGTTGAAATAGAGCATAAAACTTATTGGGCCATAAAAGAGTTTAATTCTAATTTGAAAGACCATGGAGAAAAATGATTATTGCAATTAAATGAGCTTGTTGAAATAAAAAACGAATCTTATGAGAATGCTAAAATCTATAAGAAGAAAGTAAAAATGTGTCATGATCAGAGGATATTGAAAAAATATTTTGAGTATATATAAGAAGTTTTATTATATAATAAAAGATTGAAATTATTTCCAGGAAAACTTAAGTTCAGGTGGTCAGGGACAATTATTGTGGTAAGAGTTTATCCATATGGTGTTGTTAAAATTAAAGATCCTAAATTGGGAGAACAGTTAAGGTAAATGGACACATTTTAAAAGCTTGTATAAGTGGATATAGTCATACATTTAAGGAGATCATAATGTTGGGTTAACCAAATTAAAACTTTGGATATGTCGGGTTGACGTCATTAAACCAAGCACTTTGTGGGAGACAACCCATAGTTATCAGTGTGGATTGATTTGTTTTGTGATTGTTGTTATGATGAGTTTATGAAGTTATATTAAGTCTTACATGATTAAGGTGGCACAAAACAATATTTTATTTAATAAATTTATGTGGGGATGAAAAAAAAATTGACTTCTGAGAATTTTGGATTGACTCTATAGCGCCAGATCTGGTGCATGCACCACAGTCAAAATAACTCCCTTAACTGCCCAATTGACAATTTTATGCCCCCTACTTCTCTATTAAATTATCATGTATGAAAATGGATTCTTCTTCTTCACATTTCTAAGCTGTCTAGAGAAGGAAAGAGAGTGTAAGATTCATCCCAACTTAGAAATCCTTGCCTCAAGAGACATGGAGAGTAATATATGTGCAAATGACAATAAGTTTGTGCAGAAGGATGCCCAAACTTAATTTAATTGATTCTTAAAGCTGAGTTTGGAGTGGATTACAGACAAATTGGGGAAGATTGAGGAAGATTTATCTTGTCTGCGCAACAAGTTGAGAGATATGTACCACTAGTACAAGCACTTTGAATGGCAGTTGAGACTTCAATTTGATCATACAGTGTGTTTCCAAGATTTTCAACTGAGCATGTATTGCAACAATAAGTGGATCAATAATAAAGATGCTCAAAATTTTCCCTGTGCTCCATTATACCACCTCTACAATTGTAAATATCAAGTGGGTGAAATGGTGGTGGACAATATCGAGCATAACCATTCTTAAATATATTAGTGTGTGATAAATATGTTGGTATTGAGTGAAATGTTGTGGTGTGTCAGTTTTGTTCTTAATGTGACTCTAACACTTCAAATGTGATTTTTATGTTTGTATTTGGTTTTGATTGAGTCTACGTTGTGTTCGTCTGTAATGAACTTATGCTTATTATAAGAAAAGAAGTTAAGTTTATGTAGTTGAAAGTTAATTTATTATGTTTGAAAGATTTGATTAGTAGTTGTGCGTGTAAACATTTGAATGAAGACAAAGCCAATAACTTTTGGAATGGATATTGAAACTGGCATATTAGAGTTTGAAAATCTTAGATTTTTTGTGCTCTTTCAAAAAGGATCAAAATTTTTAAAATCTACATGGGTATGCATGGCGCCATAGCGCCACAATTGGGCGCTATAGCGCTGAACTAAATTAGATCACATTTTTAGCACCAAGACGACCGGTTTTTGCCCATTTTCCCCCTGCTTCATCTTTTTTCTCCCATATTTTGCAACTTGCTCCCTAGGGCATGATTTTTTGGATGATTGGCTTGGATTAAGAGCTTCAAACTCTAGATTTCTTCTTATTTGAGTAAGATCTACATTTTGACATAAACAATTTTTAATTTCACCATAGATTTCTTCCACATTGTGGTTAGGCCTAAACTTTGAAAATTTGAAGTAGTAAGTGAGAAATCCATGGTTGAATGTCTATTTTGCTTGGAATGAGTTTATTGGAGCCTTTTAAAACCAAAGTTGAAATTTATTTGACATTTTATTAGTTTATCATGGCTCTTAAGATGAAGAGGGGAAGAGGAAAACCTAACTTTAATAATGAAAACTTTGCAAGTTCTAAAGTACAGGATAGATTTGGAGATCTGCATTCAAAGAAATTGATTATAGAATGTAGTTTTCTTTGTCCTGCAGGAACGATTAAGTACTTGATTGTGGAATGATAGTAGGAAACTTTCTATTATTTTACTGTCATTGCAATTATTTTTGTCATCTGAGAATTTTATGCAAACCTCCCTGATAAATCTGATAATTTGGTATTTGTGAGGGGACACTATGTTGATGTTAATCCTATTCAAATAAAACACATTTATCAACTACATAGTGTTTCTACTTGCTTCTATTCAAAGTTTAATCCAACTGATGTTGAGCTTGATGAAATTATTGGGTTCTTGACTGGCGGGCTTGGAGTTTGGAAGATAAAAAACAAACACAGGGTGGGTAAATTTTTCTTTTTCGATGCTTAATGTTCATTCTTGAGCTTGACATTATTTTATATCTGCAAGATTTCTTCCAACTAACCATTTTAGTGAGGAAAACTGAGAGAGAACCACTTTGAATTATATATATATATATATATATATATAGATATTGGCCCTCTCATTTACAAGAATACAATCATTTCCTCTAAAAAAGGAACAACTAGAGGTATGGGCTACCCTTCTTTTATTTCCAGCATGTATACAATCTGAAGTTAAATAAGAGCAATAGAAAGAGATTTTGCAATCTCTAAAGCCTATTGGAAAGGATAATTTTGAAACATATGGAAAGCATACTAGTTCAAGATCCAGGGTGTAAGTTCATATATTCCATCTACTTCAACCTTAAGAATTTCCACCTCTATTACTTATACTCTGGACATTGTATTGGAGTAGTTATTCATACAACCAGGAGATATTTTAACTTTAAAGAATCAAATGCGAGGATTTGAGACACACTTGGACCACAATGATGAGTATATGCAGAGGAGAGTTGATTATGATGCTACTTTTAATGAGACCATGGTGAAATTTTTGAGGGGCGATCATTTAGTTGAATTTTATACTTGCCCCAGATTTTCTCCATACAAGAGTGGTGGAGGGATGGAGGATGTTGATATTGATGATGAGGAGGAGGAGGGGGATGATTAGACTGTTTTTTCCTATACTTTAGATCTTGTATTTGGATTTCCTTTGTTAGTTATTTGGTGTATTATTGTTGGATTGTTGCTTGTACTTTGATTAGTCTTTTTAGGTTTACATGAATGTTGGACTGCTGTGTTGCACTTTTTCATTTATGGTATAAATGCTTATTTCTTTTTGCTCCAGTTTATATTGTCTATGTGTTAGAGTAGTATTTACTTTATGTTTATATAGATATAAATGTTGATTAGATTTACCACTGCTCAGCACCTGTCTTTACTACTTGTACCTGTACTATTCTTCTGTTGAAAACTTTCAAAAATTTTTCTCTATTTCTTCAAATTTATTATGAGCTGTATTATTTTAAATTAATAAAAAATTTAAGTTTGGGGGAGGAAAAAAAATAACGTTCAAAGTTAAACTTTATTTGTCCTCTATAACCTATATTTAATTTGATATTACTTTTAAAATCATTTATAGTACGTGGTGTTATCTTTAGGATACTAAACTTTTGATTTTTAGGAATGATATAGAGGAACTTAACAGATAAGTTAGTAAAGAGGATGAAACTAAAGTTAAGATATTTAGTAGGATATGGTAGGGAAATGATTTTACTATTTATAGTAAGAAAAATTGAATTTTGAAAAATTAAGGATTTTAAGAATAATAATTTTTAAGGAATTTAGATTCTATGAAAATTCTTTTTTAAAATCTGATACTAGATTTTAAGTTAAGGATAGAAAATAAGTTTTTAACTTTAGAGAAGGGATAGTGAAATTCAAAATCATTAAGGGTCTATATAGATATAGTAATCCTCATCTGAAAAAAAAAGTAAGGATTAAAAAGATCCCGAAAAAAAAAAGAAAAAGAAAAGAAAAATAAAATAAAAAGAAAAAGAAAAGTAAAGTAAAGTATGAAAAAGTGAGGAGAAGCTTGAGAAATAAAAAATAATTAAAAATTGGTTTCACTTGAATCTTTCTAAGGACGAAAACTTAAGATCAATTCTTTTCTTAATTTCTTAAAGTATTAATTAAAAATATTTTCATTATAGATGTCATAAATTTTAAAATTAATATTTTTCTAAAAATTCAAAGTTATGCAAAAAGTAAACCCACTACCATAGGTTAACAATTTCAATTTTTAAAGTTATAGTATTACTTGAGGACAAGTAACGTTTAAGTTTGGGATAGTTGATACAGCTTAAAATTACCTATTTTTAATATACATTTAATGTTCATTTTATACCCATTTTTGATGATATTGCACTTTAAAGGAATGCATTTTGCATTCTTTTGGTTTCAAGAACAAGGAATGGATATTTAGAGAAAATGAGAAGAATATGGAGCAACATGACACAACTTGAATGGGCGTCATAACATCACCCCTTCACACCATAGCGCCATCTATCAAGCGAGATGGGAGCTATAGCGCCAGAAATGGTTTCTTTAAAAGATTTAATAAATTTTGCCGAATTTTGAAGAGGTGCTTGAAGTGACCCTTGGTTATTTTCTGAGATCTATTAAAAGAGGCCAATGACTGAACAAAAATGAGGAGTTTTTAAGTATTTAGAAGGCTTTGGTGGGTGCACGAGTTCATGTTTGTGAGTCTTTGATTGTGTATGAAGAGTTTATAGATTGATTAAAGGAAACTTCAGGAATTGCTTACGGAGAAGGCACAAGATAAGTACTTTGTATTTGTGTTTGAGTTTTTGTTGTTAAGACTTGTCTTTCAATAAAAATCATATGTTCTTGTTTTATCTCCATGAATTATAAGTAGTTTTCTTTCTTTCTCTTTGTATATGAGAATTAATCATGTGAGATGAAGATGATTTAAAGATTTCTTTTTAATTTAAAAATTGTGATGGTATTTTTACCAGTTAATTTACTTTACAAATTGGCCAATTGTAATGTTAAAATCCGTTGCAAAATATAATGACCCGGGAGGACTATGATTTCACTCAACTAGTGAGTACCACACTTAACTTTAGAAAGAGCCACCGCGATCGCTCAAGGGGAAGTGCAAATAAATAGGGAGATAAGTTTTGATGAACGTAGAATTGATGTTCTAGGGTGACATGCTAGATTATTTTATCAATTTGATCTTGAGTTTGACTCTAAGGGTCCTTAGTAGGTCATATAGAGAGGGCATAGTGGGTAATCTAGAAGTGAGAGGCTAGAATCTACTAGCACTACTACACAAGCTGGAACAAACTTAAGGTTAGCCAATGTTCTTTGCTAGCACCGAGAGGGGGTAGAGAATATGTATGTTCCTTTTTGTCACAATACTTCATTTCACATTTTTAATCATTCAATTCCTACACTGATTAATGTCTCTTTGCAAGGGGAAAGATCTTTTCTTAATACTTGAACTCTTTAAACTTTTTTAGTCTTTTAAACTTTGTTCTTACTTTCTGCTTTACTTCTGCTTAATTTTAGATTGCATATAAATTTAGTGTTAATCCTTTACAAATATTTTGACACCATTCTTCCATCATTTTTATCTGCAATTTAGATAGAAGTTTTTCTAAGTCATTATGAAAAAGTTATAGCTTTCCTTGTGGGTTTAATACTGCGGTTTTTAAAGAAAGTCCTATATTACTTAAAACGATATGTATACTTGTGTAATACCCCTAGTGTGAAGACTTATTATTTCTTTTCTAAATTATTTTATTTATTCACACTAGCTGTTAAATATAATTTGGGCCCAGTATTTGACAATCATTTGAAATATAAATATATGCGTAATTATGGGTTGGGTCAATTTATATTTTCAATTTCAATCATTTATATATTGCACTTTTCATTTCTTTTGTTTACAACGCAGGTTTGTGTTTTCAATTTCACTAGTTTTATGTTTAAAATTATGTGCACTAATTAATTTTTATTTTCTTATTGCAGTTGACAACTCCTTAGGGGGGGCGATCTTCCTTCTAGAGGGGCTTTACATAGGATAATATTGGCATAAGAGAGTGTTCATTAGCCAAGGAGATCAAGGGACTCCGACAATGAGCATTCCTCTTTTGCTCTCCTCCATGACTGCTATTGTCTTGGACCCGTCCCAGTAAGCCTTCACCCCAACATTGTTAGTTTCACCACAAACCCTAATGGACACACCTAGTCACACCACACTAGCACTGTCACTAGTTGAGACAGCAACATCGTTTGCTTTGGCATAGAGCCATGCTACTCCTATCGAGTCAGAAACATTGGCAAGCAGTAGCAGTAGCTACCCGCTTGAGCCTATGGGACAGACACAATTTTTTATTAGAACTTTATATTTTTATTTTAATAGAAAACTAATCATAGGTTATTATTCAGGTTTTATTCCCCCACACAGGCTACTAGTGCTATTTGAGATGTTATTCGGAGCAAGTATAACTCTTCGTACTTACCATGGAAGGAAAACCCGATGACCATTCATGATATGTGGTTTAAGGAGTTTAGGGTAGTATATATCGAATGCAGTATACTTAAGTTGTTTAAACATGTTTATTAATCTAATTTTTTATTTTGTTTTTACAAAAATAATTCATTTGACACCCTAAGTATGAATCCACATCCAAAGGAACTTCAAGCGTAAGGGGAGAGATCGTTTCATTGATGTGCTTGACAAAGAATGGAAGACGTGTCACCAACCCTTATGGCTTGACAAGGAATGTTTGGGGAAATACTTAGGCTTTGAGATTCTCTATAGTATAGAAAGAAGAGCTAGCTTGCTAAGCAGAATCAATGCTCAAACTTTGAGGCATGAGCGCCTCCAAGCATACTGGTGGGACGCTCCCACATACAAAGTATAAGAAGAGGCTAATAAGTGTTAATTTTTGCATTAAATATTATCTCAACTAAAAAAATATATATGCTCTCTATTTTATTATACTCATAGACCTTATAATTAGGATCTTATCCCACCACTATAGAGTTACACATGTATAATAATAGATGATGGTCAAATCAGGTCTGGATCGATAGAAAATCTCAGGCGACCTAAGTAATTCGCAAGAGTAACATATATATAATTAAAACAAATATTAAAGTTTATTTAGCCTCTAACTTTCATTAACTAATTTTTTATAGGAGATCTTCCAAAAGCTGAAGGAGAGCCAAACCCAATAGTTGGGCAGTATTACAATCTCATGTCATGATCCGTCCAAGTACAAGTTATAGAGGGAGTCTGTCGGAGGCAAGAATAAATATCAAGTTTATGGGTTGGGGTCTTTGGCATTGGACTATGACACTAATCCCTCCTCCAACACCTTTTGGGAATCCACTTTTACCGTCGAGGAGGAGGAGTTTCATAGGTAGGTTCTCACATTCATCTCAAACCTTGAGATCAAAGTTGACACCCAACTCTCCCAAAAGAGATCAAAGATGAGGTTGGAGATGGAGCTGAAGATGGAATCAAAGTTAAATGCATTATGATGTTAGGTTGAGTTGAGTGGAAAGTAACCAGCAATGGATGAGTTTGCAAAGAACGAGGAGGAAGAGACTAAAGTGGATTAAAGCTTTTTTTCTTTCAATATATTTCTTTGAAACATTTTGAAAAAACAATTTTTTTATACATATATTCTTTTTTGATTGGTTCAATTTATTTTTTTCTATTTATGTGTTACATTTTTGCATTCATTATTGTTATTTTAGTTTAATAAATGCTTGGATTGATAAATTCTGCTATGTGTTATATTACATTGAGTTTGATGTTACAATTGCAGGTGTCAAAATTGAAATGATAAAAAAGAAATTTTTTTTTTGGTTTTATAAAATTTTAACAGCTTTTATTAGAATTCTAACAGCTTTGTTGTGTAATCAAACGAATAATATATGATGGTTAGTACACTGATAACAACACAACGACTTATAAATGAATCAAAAACTCGTTTCGACTGCCTATAAACCCATGAAAAAATATTATTTTGCTCTTATTCTTCATCTTATCGATGATTGAAACCGTCAGTGAATGTCAATGGTTTATCGACGTATTACCCATGATCATCCTCTTCCTGAACTGACTACTTTTTGGTTTGTTATTTATGATTGTCGACGATTACTAACACCTTACCAACAATTTATTTTTCATGTAATAATGACAGTTGTAGTCCATCAGGAAACTTCCAGGAGATAAAAACAATCAGTAAATTTGTCACTTTTCCAATTGCAGACAATCAATTTACTTATGCCTAGTTATTCATTGTGAAGCTGCTAGAAATTTATTAAATGAAGGTTTCATAATATTATTTGACAGCTTAGGATCGTTGAAAATAGGCTAAATCCTTTTAGTGAAGTTTACAACAAAGGGTGTTAATAAATTGACTACACTTGAATATCAAAATTTTAGTGAAATTAAGAAGGAACTAATTTGAAATAAAACTCAATCAAATCATTGAATTTAACTAAATTGAGTCCTAAAACATGCTCATTAAACATTGTTTAAATGAGAAGTTTAAGGATTCAGAGTGTGAGTAGTAGACCTATTAATAACTTGGTGAATGGAAAGTTAAATGAACATAAAATGGGTAATTTGAGTTTTTAAGGGACACATACATATTACTATGAGAAATAAGATAAGCTAAAACTAGAGATGAAGAGAGGAACCATCCCAAGTGGAGTTGCCCAAAAAGATCAATAGTAGAGTTTTTTTTTGTGTATCAACCATAAACCTCGAAAGATATGTATCTAAAAGATTAGATGTGTTATTTGATGAATAAATATTATACTTTCCCAAGGAATAAAAATGTTACCTTAGAATGGATCTAATCACTTGAATGATGAAAAATTCCATGATTTCTTGGTTTATGGAATCAAGGTTTTCCCTACCATATGGGTGAAAAATAGTATTTATTTTATTTTAGGTCTGGTATTCATAGAAGGAGCATCCCTTGTAGTTTATTACAACTCAAGAGTCATGGCTCGGGAGGATATCAATTAAAGTGTTATATTTTCTCATGCATGATTTTTAGGTGTCTGTGAGATTGATGCTTGAAATTTAGATTGATAAATCCAAAGTTTGAAAATATTTGAGTGAAATTTAAGGATTGAGGCTTGTAGTCTCATTACGATGTGTTATAAAAAAGTTCAAGACAAGGGTTAGTTAACTCTGGGGACGAAATACACCCTAGGGATTGGAAAATAAAAATTTTATTCGAATTAATTCACTTAAGTGAAAGAGTTGAGTTGGTTGGTTTTGATTTTAAATTCATTTGGGTTTGTTTTAAGTTATGAAGGTTGCTTGTTTATAGTGTTTTTAAAGTGTTTTGAAGTTTGTTTGAAGAAACTTGATTTGGTTTGAGATTTTTTAAGCTTGCTCATTTTATGTTCGTTTGTTCACTTGTTTAAAGTTTATTTAGGTTATTTGAAATTCATGCTTAATGTTATTTAAAATTTTTTGTACAGTTTTAAGGTTGTTTGAATTTATTTAGAAGTTATTTAAGGTTAGTTGGAGGTGTTTAAAGTTTATCTTATAATTATTTGATTTGTTTTAAAGGCTATCAAGCCTTCTTAAAGTTTGTTAAAGTTGGATAAGGTTTATTGAAGTTGGTTAATGTTAGTTGAAGTAGGTTAAAGTTTGTTAAGATTTGGTTAAATTTAGTAGAAATTTGTTAAAGTTTGTTGAATTTTTTTTCTAAATGTTTTGGGTTTTATTTTGAAAGGTTTTAAAGTTTTAAAAGTTTAAACTTTGAAGTCTTAAGGTATTTAATATTTTTAAAAGGTCTTAAAATATTTTAATTTTTGAAAACAATTTTGAAAGTTTAAGTGCTTGGAGTTTTAGTGCTTTTAAAAGTCTTGATTGTGTTTGAGATTTTTAAAATTTTGTCTTACTCTTAAAAAGCTTTTGATTATTTTGAAAGTTTTAAAGTAGCTTTGAATAGTTTAGAATTTTGAAATGTGGTTAGAATTTGGTTTGAAGGGACATTGAAAGGCTTAAGGTTTTAAAAAGGTTTGGAAGTTTATAATGACCAGTTAAACATGATTGAAGGTTTTGAAAGGGTTTTGACTTGAGGTCTGAGATTGAAAATTTGGATTTGAGTTTTGAAATGAGAGGTTTGGATTTTATATTTTGATTGAAAAATTGGATTTAAAGTTTGAATTTGACCCTACACTAGGTATGGATAAACTGAAGAAATTTCTAGATAAAGGTAAAGCATTAACCCTAAAATGAACCTAAACTATTAAGGAGGAAAAATGGGTGGACTAACCTAAATTTTGAGAATAATGCCTCAATCAAGATGCCCATGGCTTTCCATCCTCTCTAGTGTATCAAAAGCCTTATACCATTAATCAACTAGAGTTATGAAGAATGTAGACCCTTCTTCCTACAAGGTGGTTTGACATGCCTTTGTTGATAACCATGGGTTACTTCATCCTAGGGCACCTAATCCAAGGGATAAGGTTATTTGTTTTATATGTCTTAGTCCTTAGCATTAGCTATGGATACCTAATAAACTAACATACATTCAAGACTGAACTACACTAAGAAGTGCACAATCCTTAATTTTGTTATTAAGTTGGCTAACATAAGGTTTCAAGATTGATCAACCTAGATTTGTTTTGCATGATTTAGAGTCGGTTAATTTTAATTATTTTTTGGGCTTGATATTTAATTAATGATTTATTTTGATTCATAGTTTATCAGCCACGATGAAAATTAGGGTTCTTCTAAATTCATGTTTGTTTACTCCTAGTTTTTTGTTCATTTATGAAAATTACGGTTCTTATAATTCAAGTTCTCATTTGATTTTCTATCATAAGTGTTGGTGTTTTTCATTAGTTTTCTCTCCTAAGGTTGATTTTGAGTGTTTAGTTTATTGTGCTTTGTTGAATTTATATCTTAGGAATTAATTTATTCAAGCCTTTGATGTATACACTTTTCATATTTAAGTCTCCTTCATGTGCTTACTTTTCAAAATTTTTTGCATACATGAAAAAGAAGATTTTATGTAAAATTTTATTAAATGAAAGTGATTTCAACATGAATTCTTCTTAATGACGAAATATTTATACATGACATCACCTAAGACTTGTGTGTCTAAGGGCTAAGCTTATGAATCACATGTTCTTGTAAGAAACATGTTCATTCATAGGCTATACTTATGAACATACACAAGTCTTACCCAAGTTAGTTAGTTAGAGGATGACTTGTTAATTCATATATACCCAGTGAACCTACGAGAGCATTTGAGTCCATATGTACATAATGGTTCATAATGAGTCAAATGCCCATTGGGCTTGGTTGAGATCCAATCTCCAAAGGTTTAGGTTAACTGACTAGGTAAGGTTCTAAGGAATATTGATCCCAATTTTTATATGTAAGGATTTATGAACTTGACACCACTACAGCGCCAAAAACTTGATCCTTATATGAAAAGTAAGTTGTGTAAAATATATATAATTGTAGGCTATTAATAATGGAATTCTACTCAAGTATACGCATCATTATCAAGTAATAATGGACTTTCTATTTAAGCCCCAAATATCGATCCCACGGGGAAGGTGTGAGTTAGCAATGATAAATTTTCATAAAAAAATTACAAAAAATCAAACAAAATCACTATCACTAATTTTAAATGTAGAGATATTAACCAAACTAAATTACTTAACTATTAGCAAAACGAGAATGCAAATTTTGAATAATAACTACTAATCTACTAACCATGTTTATGTAATGAAGATTTCTTATGTGAAAAAGCATCCTTCCCACTACAATGAAATTCTGGTGAAATGAGATGAGACAAATGTTTATAATATGTATTGTGCCAAATAGGAGGAATTTTAGTTTTCTACCCTGATACAGTGCATAGAAAATCATTGGTTAATCTTAGGTTTAGTCCCTAAATCCGTGGCTAGGCTAGGAGGATACCGGCTCCCACTCCAGAGCGCCCACTTCCCTTCACCTAAAGGCTAACTCTCGCTTTAGTTTTTAAACACTAAGACCAAATTGGGGATTTTAGTCTGTCACCCTAAAGATTCTC
>NW_018165189.1:414282-414744 GCF_001263595.1 Phalaenopsis equestris | reverse complement strand
TATTTATTTGCACTTAATTTCTTGAACGAATTTCTCCTTCATGAAATCAAATGTGACCCTCACTCTGTTGTAGAGCTCATACTCCATTTCCCGGATCATATGCTTCACAACATATTTTAACAAATCAATTGGCCAGATTGAAAAGTAAATTAAGTTTGGAGTTGAAAAATCATCACAACTTCTTTTATATTTAAATATTGGCACATTTATATTATGTCATCATTTTACCATATCTCAGAGTAGGGAGAAAGATAGAGGGAACTACTCAAACTTCATGAGAAAGAAAAAAAAACACAAATGTCATATATAAAAGAAAGTTCATACAACACTAATAAACAAACAATACTTATCTGAAAAATCTTTTTGTTAAAAAACAAAACAAAACCAAAACCCTTAGAAATGCAGGAAGAAGAAGATACCTCACAACATTTCAAAATATAAAATAACTCAAAATTTAATCAC
>NW_018165189.1:404033-414265 GCF_001263595.1 Phalaenopsis equestris | reverse complement strand
TCTCACCAAACACTCTTACAGAAAGTTTCACACTAAATCTCACCACAAAACTCTAAACTATGAATCCAAAATCACTAATTGACTCCAATATGGTGGTGGAATGAAGATGGATTATGAAAATATGGCGTGGTGGAACGTTGTGGAGCAAAAAATGAACGTAGAGGAGCCCCTTTTTCTGATGAAATTAGGCCCCAAATAAAGCCTAAGGTAGGTTCTCCAAGAGGTGCCTACAAAAACTCTTAAAAAATAATCCAAATACATCGAGCCTCTAGAAACAAGGTGTGAACCGCCTTTGGCGCCGTCGGCGCTGAGTAAAAATTCTCTAGCTTTCATTTGTTATGCGTCTTCGGCGCTGACGTTGGCGCTGCCGACGCTGAGTATTTCCTCAAAAATGTCATTTTGACTCCAAATTGCATCCTTTTTGCTTCCTTTTTTCTTTAATTCTAAAAAATCAACAAACTGCAAGAAAACTTCAAAATACCTTCCATTAAAGTGCAATATCACCAAAAATGAGTATAAAATATGGGTCTAAAAATGCATATATTTTTGGTGTATCAAATTCCCCCAAACTTACATGTTACCTGTCCTCAAGTAACTTCTCTACTACATAAAATATGACTTATGGTAAAGAATTTAACTTTTAGACTTCCATATTTACTTAGTTTTCCAAATATAATAGTATAACTTAAGAAAAATTTAAAACAACTCCAGTTAATACTAAAGGTGTAAAGATATTCAGTAATTAAGTCTAAGGTTTTGATCCTCTATTTCTTTTAAGAAAAATTGTAATTTGTTATATTAAAGTCACTGAGGAAATTCCTATGAAAAAGAACTTCATAAAACTTTATTAATAATTAATTTAATATTCAAACTAAAAGTTTAGAAAATTTATCCAAGTCATTTTCCTTAAGTTGATTCAAGTGAAGCCAATTTTTAATTAGGCATCTCCTCAAGCTTCTCCCCACATCTTTTCTTTTTCTTTTTTTTTTTCTTTTCTTTTGGTGAGGATTACTATATCTGGATAGCCTTTAATGTTTTTAAACTTCACTATCCTCTTCATAAAGTTAAAAACTTTTTACATTTCTTCACTTAACAAATTTATATTAACTTAATGATTTCATAAAGTTTAATTCTTTTCTTTTTACATGAATTTTTAAGATTTTTTTTAATATTTCAAAAATACAAGTTTTGTTTACTAAAAATAGAAAAACATAGTCTTATTCTCTTTTACAAAATATCTTAGTCCATAGAATTAACATTTATTACTGAAATTTTTTTACTTAAATTTACTATATATTTAGAAACATAAATATAATTATCTAGAGTTAACCCTTAATACCAAAGGTCATGTTAGCTTTAAAATTTTAAAAATTTAGTTAAGTGAGGAAAAATAAAATTAGTTCCTTCTCTCTTTCTAAAAATGATTTTTCTTCTTCCCCCCAAAACTTAAATTTTTGAAAGAATTTTTTTACATGAAGAACTTTAAAAATGAAGGGTAAGAGAAAGCATTAAATACATAAAAAAAAATTCATACCTGTTGGAGATTCTGATTTTTGAACATAAATTTTGAAATACTGCAGGAGCTAACATGAAAACTACAAAGCTAAAACATTAAATTACACATAATACATATAAAATTTGCTGAGAAAGAGCTAATCACAATACATAACAAAGTGCTGAAAATAACAACAGAACTAAACTAAATTTTAAAAATGAAAACAGTTTTTCACATTTTAGTTTCACATAACATAACAACAGAGTCTCAACAATAGCATAACACAAACAATACGATCACACAGTACAAACACATACAGACAAACAAATAAAAGATCACCAGTCATGATCTTCCTCATTATTGACATCTAACTTCTGCTGTTGATATGGAGTATAAGTAGGGTGAATAGGGAACTGAACTGTATGGTCACCCCTCAGGTATCTCACTCATCATAAACATCATACTCAAATTTCTGGCTAATCAGATCATCAGTGTGAGCATTTCTAGCCTCCATATTCTGCATCCTATGATCCAGCCTCAAAATATATCCCTGCTGAATCATCACCTGATACAACAACTCCCTGTTGCTGGGGTCACTTGAAGTAGGCTCACTAAAATTAGGGGTTCTAGAAGTAGAAGGAATATCCCTGGCCTGTCTTTCAGATCTCCAATCAACATGGGACTCATAAGTCTAGATGTTGGCAGGCCCAATCGGTCTCTGAGGCTCAATCCTCTCCTCATCAGATCTGAAAGCAACTCCTGCATGCTCACAAAGTGTGTAAATGAGAGCTAGATGTGTCAATCCACCAGTGATCTCTCCCAGAGGAATAGATCGAATGTTCATATAAATGGTAGAGCATACATTTCATTTATATCCATCACTTTGCTGAATACAGAAGTTCGGGATGGCTCTATCCTTGGTCACTTCACTATGATGGTTTGTTGGAATCATCCTCCCATAAATAAAATAATGTCAGGCCTTATACACTACATTTAACATAGAAATGGGAAAGTTAACTTTAACTCCATTCTTTATTTTCTAAGACCCTTTCTCACTAGTTAGAAAAGAAATAACTTCATCTAAGGCTTCATCTGTAGCAGAAAACGAATGATACTAGCATCTATAAACATCTACTAATTGGTAAAACTCATTGATTTTTCTTGGAGTAAACTCCACCCTTTTTCCTCAAACAAAAACAAAAACATAAGAAGCCCAGGAAGGTGGCATAAAATTCCATCACAATCCCAACTATCACATCGACAGTAAAATAACATAAGTTTTCCCACTGTCGAGCGATAATCAATCATTCAACTTCTCCTCCCAGATTTTTAAAACCTCGGTCCTGAATCACTTTTTTATTTTCTTGAAGACTATGAAATCGAGCACTGACACTGAAGCTAATAAACTTTTCCTCGTCATATTCTACTTTCCTTTTGCTCAATCTAGGTGCCATAGGAAATCTAGAAAAATTTTTAAAAAAAAATGAATAAATCCCAAAAATCAAAATGTAAATCACTTTAAACTTAAATCCACTAAGTAAGAGTTCTTCATCAAAGCATTTTATCAATATCTCTCAAACAAATTTCAAAACTTTGGATCTAGTCAATGTAAGAAAAATCTTGTGAGAAAAATTTTTATGAGAAAAATTTTTATTGAAAATAAAAAATTTTACTTTAAAGTGTAGCTCTTACCTAGAGAAGATGAAATCCGATGTTGTTTTGCCTCTAAATTGTCTGAAATCCTCCCAAAATCAAGCCCTAGGTGCAAAACCGAAGGTTGAAGGTGACTTAAGATGTAAAAATGGAGGTTTGCGATGAAAATCGTGAATTAAAGGGTTAATTCGTCGCTCCTGGGTCGAAAGCGCCGTCGGCGCTGAAGGATCAAAATTCACTATTTTGATTTTCAAATTTTCAATTTCCTTTCAATTTTCTCTGAAGTTTTTAGTATTTTTAGACACAAATTTTTATCTAAATTCATAAATACACATTTCACAAACAATCATTTGCACAAACTTTCACAAACACACATTTCACAAACAATCATTTGCACAAACAACAACAAACTGTCTTTTATATATGAAAATACACATTTTACAAACACATTTCACAAATCATAAATTCACACTAATTAAGCAAAATAATTATAAATCAACATCGAAATCAAGCCACAACACTAAACGCTGACATAAAACTATACACATAATCAAAGTTCAGAATTCTAAAGCAAAAATAAACCAAATCAAACCTAACCAAATCCACACAATTACACTAAACACATAAACACTTTTAAGCAAGTAGAGAATTCACAATCTTCAACCATTCAGCCTCATTTTCAGTGCTTTCACCTCCTCTGATATCTCTCATAAATTGGTGATGAACATATAGGTTGTAGAAGGATCAGTACATGAATTTATCTGTCGAATTTTCTTTGATCCACCCCTTTTTTTAAAGATCCAAACTAATCTTGCTTCAAAAATTCCAGTGTGATCAAAATTCTCTTTCATTCTCCAATCTAAGTGATCAAAAAGGTACTTGAGATCTCCCACTGCATTCATAATACTCTGAAGTTCTCTTTCAATTTTCTTCAATTTCTTCTCTAAAGCAAGCGAACTTCCAACTGTTGGTGGCATTAATTGATTTGAAGCATGTGAAAAATGATCTATAATAGCATTTAGTGCTTCATTTTCATTACCAACATACTGATCATCAATAGGAATCATGGGCTCCCACGGTAGTAAGAATTTTTCCCAATTTTCATATGACACTTGGGATTGACTGCAAATCAAAATAATTGTAGAAGGATGCCCAAGTCCATAAATTGGCCCATTCAAAATTATTACCATAACAAATTCAAATATAATTGAACCTATATCAATAGGTTTCTACATTTGAATATAGTAGTTTAAAATAGCACTCTCCTTGGTGACTCTACTGATCTTCATAGTAGGGAGTAATTTTGCACAAATAAAGAAATGCCACTACTTTTAAATTGGATTAAGTGATGAAGCAAGAAAACTAATATATCCTTCATCTCGTACTTCCCACATGTCACTTTCATCCGTCAAAAAATTATAAATATCTTACATCAAATCTCACGTAGGAATGAAATTTGCATAATGACAGATTGAAACATTTTCTATCATATACAATTCATTAATCATCACAGGAGTAAATTGTACAGCCTTACCTCGTATGAAGATAACTCCTTGGGTAATTCTATGCATATTTGCGTAGAACTCCTTCACTACAGGTACCTACAGGCCCACCAACCGCAGCAGCAGTGTAACACAGAACTTCCCATCACCTTTGCAGAATAATCTTATCAATTGGAGGGCTTGGATTGATCAACCCATGATTAACAAATCCTTTTTCCTTGATCAATCCCTTCTTCATAATAACTTTATCATATAATCTCTGCACGTTGAAACTAATAAACTTTCTTCTATTAAAAACTCTATATCTTGAAGTATTTCTAGAATTGGAAGCTATAAAATCCGAAAATAGAAAGTTTCTAGGCGTCCTAAGCAGTTTTTAGGACTTTAAAAACACCTCCCGGTGGTTATTATGGAGCGAAATACCACCAAAGTCCACCAAAAGTCGCAGGATCCGTCCAACTGCTCTCGGCACCGCAGGCGCTCCCGATGGGCACTGCTGGTGCTGAGTCCGTTTTCTTGAGCGCCGTCGGCTCCAGTGGCAAAATTTTTGTGATTTTTATTTTTTCGTTCAATTAGATTCCAATATTTCTTCCAAGACCAATATTGGACTTAATTTATAATAAATGTAATTATGTAGGATTATTATCTACTAATATATAAGACACTTAACAAACTAAATAGTAATACATAAACATATAAGTATGGGTTGCCTCCCACAAAGCGCTTGGTTTAACGTCGTCAGCCTGACATACCATTTATTTAGTTGGGTTAACTTAACATTAAAACTTTTTTAAATTAAGGCATGGGTCCTTCATAATAGTGTTTCAAACGATGGTCATTAACTTTAAATATTTTTCCAGTGTTAGAATCTTTAATCACGATAGTTCCATAATGATAAACTTTAATCACTTTAAATGGTCCTAACCATCTGGATTTCAGTTTTCCTGGAAACAATCTCAATCTTGTATTATATATAGAACTTCTTGTCCAGGTTCAAATTTCTTCTAAATAATCTTTCCATCATGCCATATTTTCATTTTCTCTTTATAGATTTTTGCATTATCATATGCTTCATTTCTAATCTCCTCAAGTTCATTGAGTTACAATAATCTTTTCTCACCAGCATCTTTTAGATTCAAATTAAATTCCTTAATAGCTCAAAATGGTTTATGCTCTAATTCTACAGGAAAGTGACATGTTTTCCAAATATCAGTCTATATGGGGACATTCCTATAGGAGCCTTATAAGCAGTTCTATATGCCCATAATGCATTTGAGTAGATTTGATATTTCTGCTAGACCACTAGTCTGACAATGATAAGCAGCAGATATTTATGCTAGACCACTAGTCTGAGGATGATAAACAGTAGAGAATCTATGCATAATATCATACTTCTTAATTAATTTTTCGATTCTCATATTCCTGAAATGAGATCCTCCATCAGTAATAATTACTCTCGGCATTTTATATCTTGTACAAATATTTTTAATTAAAAATTTAGAAACACTCCGAACATCACATCTATGTACAACAATATCTTCAATCCATTTGGACATATAATCAACAACAAGTAATATATAAAAGTTTCCAAATGAAGGTATAAATGGCCCCATAATATCTAATCCCCACACATCAAAATTACAACTTCTAATTTGTAATTTAGAGACATTTCATTTCTTCTAGATATATTTCCTACACGTTGACATCTATCACATGTTTTAATATATTCATTAACATCTTTAAAAATAGTAGGCCAATAAAATCCAGCTTGTAAAATTTTATATGCAGTTTTATTTATGTTAAAATTTCCTCCAAATTCAGAATCATGACATCTTTCAATTATCTATTGAGTTTCTTCATAAGGCAAACATCTTCTAATAATTAGATCTCTACATTTTTTATATAAATATGGGTCATCCCAAAAATAGTCTTTTGAATCATATAAAAACTTCTTTAATTGTAGACTTTTTATATCAGGTGGTAGAATAAGGTGGTAGAATATCACTTATAATATAATTTACTATATCAGCATACCACGGTACATCCATTTCATCAATACTATATAATGTTCATCAGGGAAATTCTCTATATTTCATTTGCAAAATTAATTAATATTTATATTTCTATTCTAGAGAAATGATTAGCTGTTTGATTATCATTTCCCTTTCTATCAATCATAATAAAATCAAATTCTTGCAATAGAAGTATCCATCTAATTAATCTTGGTTTAACATCCTTCTTTTGCATTAAATATTTAATAGCAGAATGATTTGTATGCACTATACATTTAGTTCCAATTAAATAAGGTCTAAATTTATCAAAGGCATAAACAATAGCTAATAAGTCTCTTTTAGTAGTAGTATAATTAATTTGAGCTCATTTAGAGTCTAACTAGCATAATATATAACTTTAAAAACTTTGTCGTTCCTTGTCCTAATACAACCCCAGTAGCATAATCACTAGCATCACACATTATTTCAAATGGTTTCTCCCAGTCAGGTGGTACTATTATAGGTGCAGTGACTAATTTTTTCTTTAATATTTCAAATGCTTTAGTGCATTCTTCATTAAAATCAAATTTTGTATCTTTTTCTAAAACTTGGCATGGAGGCTTAGTTATTTTTGAAAAATTTTTTATGTAGCGTCTGTAAAAACTAGCATGTCCTAGAAAACTTCTCACCCCTTTAACACTAGTAGGATGTAGTAATTTTTCTATAACTTGGATTTTTGCAGATCTACTTCCATGCCTTTTTTAGAAATTTTATGTCCGAGTACAATACCTCTTGCAACCATAAATTGACATTTTTCCCAATTTAATACTACATTGACTTCCTCATATACTTCCAAAACTTTTTCTAAATTATTAAGGCATAATTCAAATGAAGTCCCAAATACAGAAAAATCGTCCATAAACACTTCCATTCCATGTTCTATAAAATTACTAAAAATTGACATCATATATCTTTGAAATGTTGTAGGTGTATTGCATAGTCCAAAAGACATTCTACGAAAGGTAAATGTTCCATATGGGCTTGTACAAGTTGTTTTCTCTTGATCCTCTGGAGCAATTGGAGTTTGGTGATAATCGGTATATCCATCTAAAAAGCAATAATACTTATTCCCTACCAATCTATCCAACATTTGGTCTAGAAAGGGTAAAGGAAAGTGATCTTTTCTGGTGACCATATTTAATTTTCTATAGTCAATGCAAATTTGCCAACCAATTACTTGTCTTATTGATATTAATTCAGTTTTCTCATTTTCTTCAACAGTCACTCATCTTTTCTTCGGGACACAGTGAATTGGGATTACACAAGCACTATCTGAAATAGGATATATAATTCCAACATCTAACCATTTTAAAATCTCTTTTTTAACAACTTCTTTAATTATTGGGTTTAATCTTCTCTAAGGATCAGCTTTAGGTTCATATTGTTCATCTAATAAAATTCTGTGCATATAAATTGAAGGACTAATTCCTTTAATATCTGTTAAAGTCCATCCAAAAGTCTTTTTATACTTTTTCAACATTTCTATTAACTTTTGTTCTTAAATTTCAGTCAAATCGGAAGATATAATAACCGGCAATGTAGATGACTCCTAAAAATACATACTTTAAATGGGCAGGTAATATCTTTAATTCAAGTTCAGGTGGTTTAATACTTGAAAAAATAAGATTTTTACAATCATTTTCCAACAAGTCTAACGTTTCAAAATTTCCCTGAATATAATCCAAATCTTCTTCTTTAATTTCATCTTCATTCTAAAAAATTTCTCCTTCCTTAAATTTATTTTTGAACTCATTCTTAAATTGTTCATTACTTAGATAATCAGCTACTTCCATCCTGAAACATTCATTATATTTTTATATTACACGATATTTCATAGCTTTTGCTATATTAAATTTTACTTCTTGATCCTTAACTCTCATTATTAATTCTCCTTTTTGTATATCTATTACAGCTCTCCCTGTTGAAAGAAATTGTCTCCCTAAAATAATAGAAATCTCTTTATCTTCCCCTATATCCAATACTATAAAGTCTACAGGGAAAATAAATTTATCCACTTTTACTAGTACATCCTTTATAACTTCTTTTGGATAAGTTATTGATCGGTTAGCTAACTGATGAGTTACAGTAGTAGGGAAAATTTTTTCCAAATCTAAATGTTTAAAAATTGGTAAGGGCATAAGATTGATACTCACTCCTAAATCACATAAAGCTTTTCCGTAAAACTTTTCACCAATTGCACAATGTATAGTAAAACTACCAAGATCTTTTATTTTTTTAGGAAGCTTTTTATGAATAATAGCACTACACTCTTCACTGAGTGCAACGGTTTTTATAACTCCTTTAGGATAGGTAATTGATCGGTTAGCTAACTGATGAGTTACAGTAGTAGGGAAAATTTTTTTTTCTCATTTTCTTCAACAGTCACTCATCTTTTCTTCGGGACACAGTGAATTGGGATTACCCAAGCACTATCTGAAATATGATATATAATTTCAGCATCTAACCATTTTAAAATCACTTATTTAACAACTTCTTTCATTATTGGGTTTAATCTTCTATAAGGATCAGCTTTAGGTTCATATTGTTCATCTAATAAAATTCTGTGCATATAAATTGAAGGACTAATTCCTTTAATATCTGTTAAAGTCCATCCAAAAGTCTTTTTATACTTTTTCAACATTTCTATTAACTTTTGTTCTTAAATTTCAGTCAAATCGGAAGATATAATAACCGGCAATGTAGATGACTCCTAAAAATACATACTTTAAATGGGCAGGTAATATCTTTAATTCAAGTTCAGGTGGTTTAATACTTGAAAAAATAAGATTTTTACAATCATTTTCCAACAAGTCTAACGTTTCAAAATTTCCCTGAATATAATCCAAATCTTCTTCTTTAATTTCATCTTCATTCTAAAAAATTTCTCCTTCCTTAAATTTATTTTTGAACTCATTCTTAAATTGTTCATTACTTAGATAATCAGCTACTTCCATCCTGAAACATTCATTATATTTTTATATTACACGATATTTCATAGCTTTTGCTATATTAAATTTTACTTCTTGATCCTTAACTCTCATTATTAATTCTCCTTTTTGTATATCTATTACAGCTCTCCCTGTTGAAAGAAATTGTCTCCCTAAAATAATAGAAATCTCTTTATCTTCCCCTATATCCAATACTATAAAGTCTACAGGGAAAATAAATTTATCCACTTTTACTAGTACATCCTTTATAACTTCTTTTGGATAAGTTATTGATCGGTTAGCTAACTGATGAGTTACAGTAGTAGGGAAAATTTTTTCCAAATCTAAATGTTTAAAAATTGGTAAGGGCATAAGATTGATACTCACTCCTAAATCACATAAAGCTTTTCCGTAAAACTTTTCACCAATTGCACAATGTATAGTAAAACTACCAAGATCTTTTATTTTTTTAGGAAGCTTTTTATGAATAATAGCACTACACTCTTCACTGAGTGCAACGGTCTCATGATCTGTAAACTTTCGTTTCTTATTTAGTACATCCTTCATAAATTTCACATAACTTGGCATTTCCAAAGCTTCAACA